>NC_056733.1:654546400-654719325 GCF_019279795.1 Protopterus annectens | reverse complement strand
TCTGTGCCAGGATTGAAGAGTACTACTATAGTATAAAAAAGAAGGATAGTGGAAATGCGTTTTTTAAACACACTTTGAAGTGTCCCAACTATAATAAGTTCCTTTTTTCAGGTCTGGAACAGGAAACACATCATACAAGGGGTGGGGATTTTAAGACATAGTTGGAACAAAAAAGAAGCACTTTGGCAGATCAGGGTAAACGCTGACAAAGCACCAGGGTTGAATGATGTAGTTAACATCGTGTTTCTTTGCAGTGGATGGAAAATCCTCCCCCTTTCAGGAGAATTCCCCCGTAGCCAACAGACCAGACAGATGTTTCCCACAGTAGTCTTTCACATGGTAGAAGCAGAGGTCATAGAACCCATGCCTGCTCTACATGGAAACAAAGAATTTTACTCCAGAATCTTTTTGGTACCAAAAAAGGAGCACTCTTGGACATCCGCTCTCCTAGATTTGCCCTTTCTAAGTACCTTTGCAAAAGTTCCATAATCCAAAATGCCCACCTTACAGTTTAGTGCTAGGACTGATTCCATACCAGTGTGTCATGGTGACACTTGGTCTCAAGTATGCTTTTCATATTCTTGCTGTTCCCAGTTTTAGGACGTATTTGAGGTTTGCTTTATCTGGCTCACATTATCTGTTTTTCTGAATTAACCTTTGGGTTATGTACTGTACCTTGAGTGCTTACTAAGTGTCTGACCCTGGTGGTTGTGTATTGCAGAATCCTAGGCATCCAATTTTGTCCTTATTTGGATGATTTGCTAATTTGTGCAGATTCTGTATCCAGGTGCTTGGAGTCCTTGGAAAAGGTTGCACCTTGGCTTCAAATTGAATCTTCAAACGCCCTTACTCATACTCTATCAGACAGCCCAGGAAAACAGTTCTTTGACAGAGACAGTAAAAAGGATGGTCTTCTTGCCAGAAGACAAAGTTCTGACTTAATATGGCATTTTCTTGGATTTCTCTCTTCTAGACCTTGCCCCAGCAAGAGAGTTCCTCAAACTTCTAGGTATTAGATACCAGTAGCTGGACTACACATGAGAAAAAATTCACTGGTACGTGAAGAAATGCCAGAACCAGCAACTTCATCCCTTGGATTTCTAGGTACCAGTAGTGGGATTTGTGAAACATGAACTGCAGTGGTGTAGGGATCAGCTGTCTCTGAGTCCAGGACTTCCTTTATCTCTTCAGACGCCAGTCCAGTCTGGCCATACAGACTCTTCGGATTTTGAGTGGGGAGCAGTGTCTCTGGGAATTAAAGTGCGGGGCTTGTGGGGTCCTCAGGATATGCCAGAGCACATAAATGTAAAATAGAAATTGGCAGCGTTTCATGCCATAATAATTCTTCACCGCTTAGGACTCCGGGACGTTTTCTAGTGGTGACAGACAACACTACCATGATGTGGTAGCTGAACAATCAAGTCGGTACGAGGTCATACCCTCTTTGCCAGTTGGCAGTGATCGCCTACGTGCTGACTCTTCAGACTTCATACTTTCTGTCAGAAAACAGTAGCAGACAGACTGAGTAGATCCTGGACAGACTCTCACGAGTGGAAGCTCCATGTAGAGGTCTTGTAGTACTTGATCCAGATGTGCAGAACACCTCAAGTAGATCTCTTTGCCTACTTTCAAAACAGACAAATAAAACAATTCTGTTAAAGTCATCCCTGAAGCCATGCTTGGAAGACAGAAGCTTTGTCATTCCCATGGTTAGGAATGTTCTCTTATGCATTTCCACACTTTCCAAAGATTCCCAAGGTGCTTCTAAAGATTCAGAACTCCCTTTTGACCCAGGCAAAGTTGGTTACCCCCTATAATGAAATTGGCCAAAGGGAATTGCCTCAAGGTCCCTCACAGACTGTATTTGCTCACACAGCATCAGGAGTGAATTTTACACCCCAGCTTAGAGCAATTGCAGCTGACAGCCAAGATGATTCTGGTTTGATACCTTTCAGGTACTTGTTGCATGAAGATGTGCAGTAGGAATTTAAGGAGGCAAAAAAAAACTGTAACTGGAAATCTTATGTTTGCAAGTGAAAGAGTTTTCCTTGGTAGTGCCTCACCAGTAACAGAGGTCCCAAAAGGGTTTTGACCCCCTCTGGTTTTGAAATATGTGGATGAACTACTTAGAAATGGTTTGTTATATGCTTCTGTCAGTGTATCTGACAGCCATATGGGCTTGTTTGGCCATGGATCCCCCTCTTTTGTCTCTCTTTGTGGTTGAGCAGTGTATGACAGGAGTGTTTCACATGAGACCCCCTTGAAAGCCAATTTTTGCTCCTTGAGATCTCAGCGTTGTTCTTGAAAAGCTGACTCTACCTCCTTTTATCTGTATTAGCTAAGAGAATTGCAAAAATATTTCCAACATTGATATATATCTATCATTGCGGTTTTGTGTAAGGGTGACAGTTCTTAATAGAATGATGATGATTTAAAGGGAATTGGAATACACAGTAATCTGTTATTGTTGATTAGTTTGGTGCAGATAAAGCATTTAATAGGATTTGCTCAGAATTCATAAGTAGGGCAATATTAGCATTTGTATTCCCAAATAGTGTAATAGAGTTAAGAGGAAGAATAGGTGATGGATCAGAGACGAGTAAAGGTTGGAGGAGTCCTTCCTGATAACTTGGTTTGAATAGATGGACTAGGTAGCGATTTCCCCTTTCCTGTCTCTTATTTCCCATGTACTTGGAATCTTTAGCTTAAAAGCTAAGGGACTCACAAATTCAGTGACATAATTGATATGTAGCCAACAAAAATAGTTTTGTTTGCAGATAATGTTATCTTGTACTTGATAAATCCTGAATATGGCATTAAAATTTGCCATATATTGTAAGACAAGTTCAGGCACTGTCAGGATATAAAATAAATGACAGTAAAGCAAAGGCTATGCCAGTGAATTATGTGCCTACCCGAGTTAGTTCAACAATACCCATACTTATGGGGACATAAAAAGATGAAGTATTTAGGTCCATGGATTATTTGCAAAGAGATCAAGCAAAAAAATTATTAAAATAAAAGACTAGAAACTTATGTCCTTGGACAGTAAGAGAGAGAGAGAGTTCCTGTGGTCCTGTACATTGGTCAAAAACACGAAACGAGCCAGCACAAAGGTTAGAGCAAGCAGAAACCTTTTTTTTATTGTGGCATATTCAAACAAAAATGCTGCAAACCAGTTTCGGCCTGAACAATGGCCTTCATCAGTGCAAAAAAAGGAAAAAAGTTTGAATAGTGCATCCTGGTGTCCTTTATATACTGAAAAATTTAAAGATATATATACACACCTAAAAGAATCCTATAGAAATAAGTTCATGAAAACAACTTTTAAATGAGATAAAACAAATATATAAAAAAATCTACAAAAATAGTAAGTTACCATTTAATTGGGAAAATTAGCTAGTTCAAACCATGAAAACCCCCAATTCAAGTCCATGTGTTAAACAACTGATTATATAAATGCATAGCCAGCAGAAAGCTTTATCCATATTCATTTAACCCAGGTTTGAACAAAGCATCCAATTTGGTAATCCATAATGTTTCCATGTTGTTTAGCTTGTCATGCCAGCCTGCCTTAGACATCTTCGGCAACTGAATCTGGTCTATAGTGGTAAATTGAAATTGGGCAGTTTGGTGAGTCAAAGTATGCTTGTATAAAGCATTAATTAACTTTTTAGTTCTGATTGCACTACGATGCTCACTAATACGAAATCTCAGTGGTCGGGAAATTTGCCCTACATAAAATGAGGTGCATGTACAGTTGGCCAAATATACCACCCAGTCTGAACTGCAGTTACCAAAAATCCTAATATGAAAAACACGTGAAGTGTTGGCACTTGAAAATTCTTTCATTTTGACCATATACCTACATGCACTACAATGACCACAAGGAAATGAACCAATCAATGGATCTCCAAATATAGTGGTTTGTGTAGATGCAATTGGGTGAAGTTTTTTGTAGTATGTAAAATGTGAATTCATCGTCCTGCCTTTACGATATGAAAAGGCACATGTTTCAGGTAATATATCAGATAGAAACGCATGTGCTCTTAAAATACCCCAATGATGATTAACTATATTCCTGAATGAAGGGGTATTATTTCCATAAGTTACTGTAAATCTGATGAGTTGAGCTGGGAAACTGGTAGAGGCCTCCTGTTCATGTTTATATGTTAGTAATTGAGAACGTGGCATATGCCTAACCTCATGAATGGTCTGGTAAAGTCGTGATCTATTATATCCCATTTGAATAAATCTGTCACAAAGATCCTGTTCACATTCCGCATGGGATTTAGTAGATGAACAAATACGTTTCATGTGTATAAATTGGGATTTAGGGATGTTGTTGATGTGGCGGGGATGGTTACTAGAAGAGTTATATTGTGAAAACTTTCTATGCACGCTTGTAGCCAGAGTATGATCAATTTGTCTGGTTATCTTAACATCCAGAAAAATGATCTCTTGATATTGGATCTCCAAGGTAAACTTAATGCCTCATGAATTGCTGTTCAAATATTGGGCAAACTCATTAGCCAAAAGTATATCACCACGCCACACCATCCAACAATCATCTAAATATCTCCTCCAGATGTCCAATTCTGCCGAAAACTTGTTGTTACCAGTATCATATATATATATATTTGTTAAAAAAAATCCATGAATAGGTCCGCATATATCGGGGCAAAAGATGCCCCCATTGCCATACCCCTGGTTTGCCAATATATCTGACCATCAAAGAAAAAAATGTTTTTGGTTAATACATATTCAGTCATTTTGATTAAAAGTTGTTAAATCCAACAGAATAAAGCTTGGATTCTTCTAACCAAAAAGCTATAGCTGAAAGTCCAGCCTTATGTGGGATGCTAGTATACTGGGAGGCGACATCCAACATGCAAAGCCACCAATCCGATTCCAACTGGGTATCCTGAATGATGTTCAAAAATTCAGTTGCGTCCTTAAGCCTGGACCTGACCATAAACAATAGAGGTTTAAGATAATGAGTAAGAAATGCAGACAAGGGCTCCATAAGAGAGCCTCTGCCTGAGACAATTGGTCGGCCCGGAGGGCATGTGGGATGTTTGTGTATTTTCGGCAGCAAGTAAAGATATTGGGGAATGGGATTGGTGACCTTCAGTTGTTTACAAGTATGTTGATCTATAACTCCTTCTTCTGTGGCCATATCCAGGAAAGAATCAATCAGTGTTTTAAAATTGGGAGTCAGGTCTACTACCATATGCATATAAAACCTAGCATCTGATAACTGTTTATTGGCTTCAGCAATATACATAACCCGATCCATAACCACAATGCCTCCCCCTTTATCAGCTGGCAAGATGACAATATCATGGTTGGAACTGAGTTCCTGTAACCCTTTCCGCTCCGATAGAGTCAGATTATGTTTAGTAGGCTGGTATCCAGGGGAGAAATGTAAATCTTTAATCACACATTCCCTGAATATGGCCACATGTTTGTCCATGGGTGGTTGGAATGTCGACCTCCCAAAATGGAAACCAGAAGAACTTGGAGAGAGGTCAGAATCTGCAAAAAATATTTTGAGATTGATCAGTCTGCAAAATTCATTTAATTCATTCGCAAATATCTGTTCAGAAACAAAGGAGGAAGGCATAAAATTCAGACCCTTGTTAAAAACTTTATTGTGATCAGGTGATAGTTTAAAGGAGGATATGTTGTGCACATTGTTGATTATTTCACTATCTTCTGTAGTAACTGTTGCAGACTGCAAGCCCCTTCCCCTGTGTTTCCTGCCCCCCCTGCGTTTCCTATTTCTAAAGGGTCTACTGAAGGTTTGCGCTTGGCTAATGGAGACCCCTGATTGGAAGGGCATTCAAAGTCTGTGACTGAGGATGTATCCTCATCCGTGACACTACTGGTAGAAAAGGTGTTTTTCTTCAATATTGATCTGGGCATCTCTTTCTTATTGACTCTACTTGATGAATTAAAATATCTTACATTTCTCTGAACCATAAAATGTTTACCCTTTTCATAATCATTCAAATCAAGCTGAAACTTTTGTTTTCTTTTTTACCAATTGTGTCTCCAAAATGGCTAGGTCCTTAGCTAATTCCCTGACATGGTTGTGATAAAACTCCTCCTGTTCAAAAGCTTGGGCTTCAAGACAACTATTATATACTTCAGTTGTCTGTAATTCCACCATACGTTCATAGTATGAGACCAATGTGTCAACAAATAACATGGACGCATCATGTTGGGTTTTGGCCCAATCTTTGGTTAATTCTTCATCAACCATGCTGACTAGAGGTTGAATCCAAATTCTGAGTCCCCGAGGGGTTATATTTTTTAGCTTGTAAGCTTTAAAGAGCTTTAGGTGCCAAACATTGGCTCTCAAAGCCCTCATGTTTTTTGTAATTTTCTGAAACAAATTACCACGTACATATTTAGTGTCCCCTACATAGGTGTTAGGGTTCCCAGAGTCGGCATGCCTTCCATATCAAAGATCGGCAGAAATATATACATAAACATACATATGTGTCTGTATGTGTGTGAGTGTATGCATATATGTATATGTGTGTGTGTACGTGTATATATATATATATATATATATATATATATATATATATATTTTTTTTTTGTTTACATTTTGAAATTTCAAAACTTCGATCTTATGCTTTCAACCATAAGAAATTTGAAGTTTTGACACTTTGAAATTTAGAGGTAGACCTGTGTGTTGTGTGTGTGTGTGTGTGTGTGTGTGTATATATATATATATATATATATATATATATATATATATATATATATATATATATACATATGTGTGTGTGAGTGTCAGACATATGTATACATCAATTTATCAACTGAAAGACCACCTGTGTTAGGTTTTATGTTTTTAGTGTAATGAAGGAAAGAAGATGCTATTGAGAAAGATAATTAGTAAGGTATGGACTAGGGTGGCAGATTAAAATGACAAATTATAAAAGAGCAGTGGAAGGAAATTTGTAAGGCCCCTAGCTATGCTACAAAGTCCAATAAATAGGATAGTTGAACATAAATGTTCACACAGGTACTTTTGTACTCCAAGTAGGCTTCAGAGTAGTTTCTACTGAGAGATGAGCAGATGTTAGAGATGTGCTTCCCATTTTTTGTCTCAATCCCTTCATATTTTCTCAGAATGTGTGGAGTTACCTGAATATAAGGGCATGTCTTGACAATTGTTGGAAGAATGTATTGTATTAACTAAGGAGAGAGAATGCTTTTGAGTTAGTGTTTAGGTATAGAATTGTTGAGACATAGTAAGACCTTAAGTTTAATGTTGTTAGCAGCCAGGAACGCTATTGCATGAAAGCTGAAACAAAGATTAAACCAGCTGTAAATGAAGTTCTGAATATTGTAAGGAAGGTAAAAGCTCTGGAGTTAGGATCATTAAAAGTCGGAAGAAGTAATTTTTCTAAGAATAAATGGTGTATTTGCGAACAATATATACAAAATAATGCTTAATAAAATAATAGGTTGTTAAAAATTAAAAAGGATATCAGTGTGTTTTAATGCATAAGAATAAAGGAACAGCTTTTAAGATGGAAACTGTACGTGTAATGCATGTATATAATAATGGAAAGTGTTATAATATTTTTTCATTGTTGTTAATGTATTTAAAGTCACATCACAAGTTAACAATGTGATATATAACACTTTTTTTTATATAAATGTGTGTATATATATGGTTTTGTCATGAAAGAGAGAGAGAGAACAACCTTAGAACTGATGGCATTGGCAGTATCAGTGCTACAGTTAAGCTGATATTACATGGGAATATTGCAGTGAGTACTGTAGGCACAGATTTGAGACACAGTGACTCAGTAAAGCTCCAGAGCATTCATGTCTCATCTGGAGTGATGATATGAAATTCAAGTAGTCCATTTCATGTTTCCATTCCACTAGTGGCAGTCATGATGAATGCTTCTTCTGGGGAATGGGCAACATTATCAAGCTCGGACTGTAGAGTGTCTGGTTACAGACGGAACCAGTTTACCTATTTAGTATTGTAGATATGGTGGTAGTTATTTTGATACTGATGATTTATTATATTGAAAAGCAAAGAGACACTCCTATCCTTTATGCTCAGAAGCATTGAGAGTCTGGGAATGCACAATATTATCACTCACTTTCTGCAAAATACCGCATTCTAGTGGAAGGCAACTCACTAGTGAACAGGCTTAATCATTGTCTCCTGATACCACTGATGGGTCTCTCAACCCCAGACAGCGCAATTCTAAAGTTATTTTGATAGCTCCATTTTGACTTTAACAGTTATGGTTTCTGTTGCTGTCAAGTGCCATCTGAAGTTCCACTGTTGACATCTGACTACATGGATTCTCCATTGATGGCCAATAGTACAGCCATTCCATTCAGGGTGGTACACATTATTGCATCTTTTCAGAGGTCTAACACTAGGAAGACTTATAAAAACACGTGGACCTGTTTTTTTCTTTGTGGGCTTCAGCAAAAAGTTCTCACCTTGTCAAAACTATTGTACCTTCTGTTTTAGAATATTGTTTGCATATCTCTGATTCTGGACTTAATTAATCATCCATTAAGTTTTACTTGACCTTAACTCAATCTTCTGTTAGGGTTAAACAGACTGACATTCTTTGTCCTGTAAAATCTTTTTTTTTTTTTTTCTTGAGATATGCTATAGAGGGTTCCATTCCTCCATGAGATCTCTGTTTTGTATTGGAGAAACTCCCCCTCTTGCCCCCTTTTGACCCAACATCAACATCTGAATTAAATATTTAATGCTAGATAACACTTTTTTACATGGTCATCACTTGTACAATAACATATTCTGAATTGCAAGTTTTGGTTAGTTTTCTTATCTAATCTTCCACAGGGGTAGAATAACTGGGTACACAAACCTTCCTTTATGCCTAAGGTTGTTTCAGTTTATCTGTTTTACTCTTTTCTTTCCTGGCAACTTAAACAGCAGAGATTATCTGTGGAGTTGTATAGAAAGGACACTAAAGAGAAGAATTTATGAACATTTATGTGACATCACAAAGAAGAAGGAATCTAATGCTTTTTATAAGCATTCATTGTTCTGTCCCAACATGGAGCTTAGATTTATTGTTTTAGAGCAGCTAACACCGGATGGTAGAGGGGGTGATTGGGAGAGTAAATTGGAATATAAAGAGCTTATATGGCAACTAAGGTTGGACGCTGCAAAATGGCCAGGGCTTAATGACAACTTGAATTTGAGCAGTGTTTTGAAATTAAGAAGAGCCAAATTATAATAATATAACATAAAATTGATATATTCACACACTTAACACACTCCCAAAGAATTGATACACACATTTTTTATTTTTATTTTTTATATTTATTCATTATTTTTTATTTATTCATTTATTTGTTATTTATTTCTTTATATTTACTTAGTACTCATTATTTATTTATTATCTTGATCGCAATATGATCCATTTAATGTTCTGTTTTGTTTTGTTTTTGTTGAACAATGTTTGGCAAGAAGTTTATGTTTCGAGCCTTTATATATATGAGAAATATTTTGGCAAGGCTATTTAACTGGTTTTATATGTAGCCCTTTTAATACCAAGTACTTGCAAGTGATATTTTATCAATTAGTTTTTTAATTTAATTGATCACATGATTATTTTTAAGTATTTAAATAGGAGCAGTTGTTATATGGTGTTCATCTTGATAAAGCTCAGTATTGCACTGAGTGAAAGCGCTTGAGGGATTTATTACTGTGTGGTTTTCATCCAATAAATTTGTTCGTTGCATTTTACCTACTGGACTTTTATTTACCTTCTTTCCGCTGTGGACCACATTTTTTTGGTTTCATAGATGTATACAAACAACAATATATTGGAAGAGATTCTCAGTAGTTCATTGTTTTTAATTTAATTTATGTTTTTATTTATATTTGTTTACCAGGGCAGTGTACTGATCAATATTTATCAATTTCAGGCTCAGCCTGGGTGAAACACAAAATATTTCTCAAACAAAGGCAGTAATGTAAGCAGTGACAGAGTAGTTTAGATAAGTTATGTCGAAAAACTCTGTATATTATAGTAAACGGAGTGTAATGTACATGTGGAAGTGAGGTATCTACAGTGACTGTAGCTAAGTGTCTAAACAGGTTGCAATGGGTTTTGCTACAAAACATGTGGTAAGTTTGTAAACTCTATTCCAGGGGCACTTCGTACTAGAGACGTGATTATGTCTTGATGGCTCTGGTCATTTTCCGTAATACAGCCTTGCATGATATTGTTGTAGCAGCTATGTGGTCTACACCAATTACTTTTGCAAAATGCTGCCAGCTAGATGTGATTTCAAGGTCAGGGTCTTCATTTGGAGTCAAAGTAATCAGGGGAATACTCCCATAAGGCATTAATAATGATGGACCTTCTCAAAACCGATACGAATGTTGTTTACTTACCAAAACAGTAGACCTGGATAAAAAGATATATCCTCATTAACATACTCCCCTTCCTTCCTTATCCTCCTTGCTGACTTGGGTTGAAGGTTTGTTTGGCTTTGTCCTCTTTGCTGTGTGTTGGAAATTCTAGTGAGGAGGGTCTCAGGGTGATGCATTAGATTCAGAGTGAAGGAACTTAGTAACATGGAAACATGCAGAGTGATCAGAAGCCAAAAAGAACAGACCCAACCACTTTGTGAACCACAATTTATTCCAATATGTTGAGCACTTTCTTCCCCACTAAAGGGACTTTCTCAGAACAATGTAAAAGAAACACCCAGCTCTTTTTATACTCCACCCTAAATTAAACAATTAAGTCACTAATTATTAAAACCATCAAAAAATACATCAAGTAATACATTTAAAACAGACAAAACACATTCACAAACTGTAATTAAAAACTTAAACATGGAAACTTCATTGTTTTTATGTATAACTAATATAAAAAAATATATAATGTTGGGTTACCAACATAATCTATATGTCCCTCATTTACCCCAAAATGTTATGCAACTTTAAAATACGAGAAATAGTGAGCATTTTATTTATTCCAGGGTAATGGGAAGCATTTAAAAACAGTTTCCATTTTAATTCCATAATATCTAGATGCACATCTAATATTCTTCCCTGCACATCTTTTTGCAGCTGTTGCACTGCCATAAATTTAAACGTATGTCCTGCATTTGTATGTATATGTCTGTACAATGGACTTGTGATTCTATTATTCCTTATGTCACCTAGATGTTCACCTATACTCACTTTAAATTTCCTACAGGTTTTCCCAATATAAAATACGGGGCAGTCCTGACATTTAGCCATATATGCCACATTGGTGGAATTACAGTTAAAATGTCCAGTCAACAGAGCCATGGGTAATTTCAAGTGCAATAGCTGTATGTACTGTTCATTCATTTTGGAAACAGGGAAAGATTTTAAGTTAAATGGAAGAACAATATGTATAAATGGACATTTTAACTGTAATTCCACCAATGTGACATACATGGCTAAATGTCAGGACTGCCCCGTATTTTATATTGGGAAAACCTGTAGGAAATTTAAAGTGAGTATAGGTGAACATCTAGGTGACGTAAGGAATAATAGAATCACAAATCCATTGTACAGACATATACATACAAATGCAGGACATACGTTTAAATTTATGGTGGTACAACAGCTACAAAAAGATGTGCAGGGAAGAATATTAGATGTGCATCTAGATATTATGGAATTAAAATGGCAACTGCTTTTAAATGCTTCCCATTACCCTGGAATAAATAAAATGATCACTATTTCTAGTATTTTAAAGTTACGTAATATTTTGTGGTAAATGAGGAACATATAGATTATGTTGGTAACCCAACATTATATATTTTTTTATATATTAGTTATACATAAACACAATGAAGTTTCCATGTTTAAATTTTTAATTACAATTTGTGAATGTGTTTTGTCTGTTTTAAATGTATTTTTAAATGTATTACTTGATGTATTTTTTGATGGTTTTAATAATTAGTGACTTAATTGTTTAATTAGGGTGGAGTATAAAATGAGCTGGGGTGTTTGTTTTACATTGTTCTGAGGAAGTCCCTTTAGTGGGGAAGAAAGCGCTCAACATATTGGAATAAATCGTGGTTCACAAGGTGGTTGGTCTGTTCTTTTTGGCTTCTGATTATTTGGTATTTTTTTTTCTTTTTTTCTTTTCTTGAAACATGCAGAGTGCCAAGATATCTGAAGTTTGCCAAAGTTAGCTCTAAGCTGTAGTGATAGGTGTAAGGAATTGAAATTATATTCTGTTCACTACAGTTACATGAGAGGTAAAGCAATAGTTGCACATAACATTTTTAATAATGAGTTCCTACAATCTATTTTCAGCATTTCATTATGTACTGACTTAAGATCACACAGCCAAGATAACTTTCAGTACGCCTTATTATATTAAGAACATACTGAACAAATACTTAACAACTGTGGTCTCCATGATTTGGAGTAAACTGCCTGTAGATAATTAGACTATCACCTGTTATTTTCTCCTTTAATATCAAACTTGATACTTCAATGGGGAATGATATGTATAGCATCACCTTTAATGAATCATTGTTTTGTAACGGCCTTTGGGTTTGAGCACTGTTTCAAGAAACTTTGCTGTTAATGAGAGTAGACCTGTTCATCCATATCTGTCATAATGCTAAGTACGTAACTTTCAGAACCTACCAAAAAATAAATGAAAATGATGCAGGCTGCTGCCCTCCTTAGCTGTACTTCAGTCCACTGTTAAGGAGGAGTTCAAACTCTGGAGTGGAATGTTGGGAAATTCTGGAACTTAAGAATGGAAGGCAGACATCCACCCATATCCTCACTGCATCTAACTGTATTGGGTAGAGTCATACTTTAGCCCTACTGGAACATCTATGGCTATGCTATGCATGCTCACACAAATGCATTTTGTCTTTTATTTCAGCTTTCCTCCTCCTGTTTCTACCTGCCTGTACATGTACATTACCTTTATTTTTAATGTTTTTGTTTGCTTTCTAAGATGAATTGGTTATATATTTTTCCTCACTATTTTGCTTCTTTTTGAATCCTGTTTCTAGCTGTTGGAATTTTCATGTGCTACCCTTTTATCTTTACTCCTTGATGGCTGGTTGAGATGTTAAAAAAAATTTGAATGTAGTGAACAGAAGTTTTCTTTGTTTCAAACAGACCTCGACTCCTAATTGTAATGGAGATGATGGAAGGAGGAGAACTTTTCCACAGAATAAGTCAGCATCGGCACTTTACAGAAAAACAGGCAAGCCAAGTTACAAAACAGGTAAGTTAGAGGTAAAAAGAAAAATGCCATTCAGTGTTAAAGACAATAAGTTTGGATCGTTGTTGAATGGAGACTTGGATCACTAAAATAATGAAATGTGAGGAACTTGTAATACATTTGATAGCACTTATGACACATTTCTTAAGTGGCCCAAAAAAACTTTTGGTTAAGCGTTGCTTATATGATTATGCAACAGTGTGGTGCTTAGATTATAAAAAATTTCTATTTTTTTAAACAAATGTCTCTAAATGTTTGTTGTTAAATACAGTAAGTCAAGCCATAAATCTTCATCTTTTTCTTTTGGCTGTTCCCATTGGGGGTCACCACAGTGGATCATCTGTTTCCATTTCTTCCTGTCCTCTGCATCTTTCTTTGTCACACCAACCACCTGCATGCCCTCTCTCACCACATCCATAAACCTTAACTTAGGCCTTCTTCTTTTCCTCTTACCTGGCAGCTTCATCCTTGGCATCCCTTTCCCAATATACTGAGCATCCCTCCTCAGCACATGTTCAAACCAACATAATCTCGCCTCTCGGCCATAAATGAAGTTAATAAAATAAGATCTGATGTTGTCTTTTCCTTCCATGTCAAACTGTGGGTATATCTGATCCAGCTGGATCTGAAGCTGGCTTCTCAGAATCTTCAGCTGTGAAACTCCACCATCTCTCCCATAATGACCTGCATCTCTTAAGTCTCCTCAGATCTCATTTCCAGTGTCAGACACACTTTATGAAGCTCTACAGCTAAGTGATTTTTCTTCAGTATTCTGTATATTGTTCTCCTGTCATGTTAGCATAGTGTTAGTGATTAATCTTTGTGAGTGCAGGAAGTTGTTTTTCTTCTAGTTTGTGAGTCCATTTTGACTCTGTATTTAGTTGTGTGAGTTTCTATATATGTGAAATTTTTCTACATTTTCTATTTGTGAGCTTTTGCTGTTTTTTGGTCTTAAAAAGAAAAAAAAACCTCTAATTACTAGTTTTATAAGTTAGTGTCAATTGTTCTGATTACTGAATGCTGTCTTATATCTTGTCTTTTATAATTTCTATTGTTGTTAGTCTATATAGGAGTAATGGACAAGGCTTTAGGTTTCAAAAAAGTGTCTGGGGTGTGGGCAGAAATTGGCACCCCAAGACTCCCATGAGCATTGTGTTTATTGCCTAGGAGCATTCCACCTTGATTCCGATTGTCAGATTTGCATAGCCTTTGGTCCCAGGGATGTTCTTCGTGTTTCACTGTTGCAGTCATTACATTTGGGTAATCTGCTTACAGTAGCCCTCAGTCGGCCTGATTAACAAAGTCTTGGGTCCTACGTTGGTTGCTGTCTCTTCTTCTGTGACGTCAGGTCGTCAGGGGTATAAAACATGCAGCTGACGTAATTACCCCAGTCTTTCTTGCCATGCAGTGCCCAAAGCAGAAGCAGTTCGCAAGTGCCAGTCGGCCGACTCCTGAAATTTTCGTTTTCGAGTTTCAGAACCGAAGTCTTCAACTAAAAGCTAAGTACCCCATTGGGGAAACCTTTTCTTGCTCTAAACTGATGTCAATAATAGTAAATAATTGCATTTCTTGTGGAAAGCAAATACCTCATAAAGATTTTCATTCGTACTGTATTCCTTGCCTAGGCCCTGACCACGACGTACCTTGCTGTCAGTTTTGTGCCTTATTTAAACCACAAACTATCCGTCATCGGTATATTTGCGCTTCTAAATTTTTTGGTACTCGGTTCAATTATTCTGGTATGTCTTCGGTAAGCCTACCGACATTCCGAAAAAGCGCAAAGATAAAGAAAGAAACAGGACGCCCAGTTCGCTGGTACTCAGTGAGGTGCTTTTACAGCCCCTGATACCCGCTACTTCAGATCCGCAGGCCTCTACTGAGACCCATTCGGAGTCCGGTATGATGCTTCAACTGTGGAACCTGTGGATGTCTCTACCTTGGATGAGTTCGGAGCCGCTGTGCAGGCACTGGCTTTTGAGGGTGTATTCAGGCCTACTGACTTGCATATTAAACCAGCGCTATCTTCTTCTTCAAGGCCTAAAACTCTAACCGTGCCTAGAAAACTGATGCCCAGACAGCATGGTCAGGCCTCTATGCCTAAAGAACAAATGATAAGAATGACTGAAGACCTTATTTTAATCAGGGGAAGCCAACCTTCCCCCTCTAAGAGACCTAGGACGAGTTTGCTTATGATACTTCTGACCAGGACTCTGAAATTTCTGTTTCCTCCTATCTATGAGGATTCTGATGCTGAGGACTCTATTCCCTCTGCTTCTCCCCCAGAGGATTTCTCTTTTGGTGAAACCTTGCATACTCTCAGGGAGCTTTTTCGTTGGGAAAGTCAGGATTTCCCTGATTCTAAAAAGAGGCTTAGGGATTTCTTACTCCTGCCCCAGCACAGGCCTTTAGCTATACCTCCTGTACTGGACATTGTTGATGATGTCTTTTCGGAATCTAGCATGGCCCCTGACTCTTTACCTCCTGCTTCCAGAAAACCTGATAGATGTTACAGGGTTCCTGACTCTCTCAAGTTCCTTTTCAAAAATCCTACTGTGGATCCTGAAACCATTTCACAGGGACCCAAGGGCATTAAAGCTACTACTGCCAAAAATCCTATCCCTCTGATAGAGACTCCAGGGCGCTGGATAGATGGGGTAAGAGGTATACACTTCTGAAACTTTGGCCATTAGGGCCTTGAATTGCCAGTTTCATATGTTAAAGTATCAGCTGCATATTATTGGATTGCTTAAACAGAAAATGATATTGATTCCTGATTGTGCTGAAAATAAGGATTTACAGGATTTTATGCATTCTGCTGAACAAGTTGGTAAACATACATTGCAATGTGGTTTTGATTCACTTAAGGCATCTTGCAGGGCTGCGGTAACTGGGTCTGTACTTAGAAGGCAAGCTTGGCTTAAGGAGCAATCCCTTGCCAGATCATGTTAAAACAAAATTACTGAATGCTCCCTTAAATCAGGGCCACCTGTTTGGCAACAAGGCAGAAGAAGTTCTTAAAAAGATGGAGGAAAAAGCTAAATCTATGCAAACTGTTAAAGACTTTTTACAAGTACAACCTCCAAGATTTAGTAGACATTGACCTTCTAAGAATTGGTCCTTTCCTGCCTCTTCCAGACCTTCTCAGTCCAAACCCAGATCCAGCAGAGCACCCAGGCTTCAGTCAGGACTAAGCAGTGGGGGGCCTCCACTTCCAAATTTGGGAGTAATAAAACTCCCCCCATGGTAAACTCTCTCAATGACATATTTTTTAAAACTTCCAAGCACTTCTCAACTGACTGCCCCTTTGGGGGGGAAAGATTGTACTTCATGCAAAGAACTGGGGACTCATTACCCAAGACAAATGGGTTTTAAATATAGTGTCCCAAGGATACAGATTTCACTTCCACTCATCACCATCACCATCTCCAAGCGGTTGGCCGGATCTACCTCCAAAGCAGTGAGCAGAGACCCAAAAGCAAGTACTCTCTCTCTTAAGCATAGGGGCTATTCAATTTGTACCAGAAGAGAAAAAGGGACAAGGTTTCTACTTGAGATTTTTCCTGGTACCCAGAAAAGACAATTCATGGCATCCTATCCTGGACCTGCCTACTGTAAACACCTTTTTGGTGATTCCAAAATTCAAGATGCTGACTCTTCACCAGTTGCTTCCTATGCTAAGCAAAGATGCCTGGTTGGCAACAATACATTTAAAGGAAGCATACCTGCACATCTCAGTCAGGGAATCTTGCAGAAGATACCTACGTTTCAAAGCAGGCTACACGCACTGTCAGTTCTCTGCACTACCCTTTGGCTTATCTACTGCGCCCAGGGTATTCACAAAGTGCCTAGCTCCAGTCATTGCATTTTGCAGGCAAAGAAATATTCAAATATACCATTACCTGGACGATTGTCTAATTCAGGCAGAAAACCAGGACATACTTTTGAATCATCTGGCTTTTGTACAGAGGGTGGTAACTTGTCTGGGGTACACCATAAACAGAAAGAAATCACACCTGTTACCCTGTCAACAAATTATATTCCTGGGAACAAGCATGAATACAACTTCCCAGATGGCTTTCCTCACACCAGAGAAACAAATTCACTTGACAACCTACTTCAAACAAGTGGTCACAAAAACCCTGCTGTCTGCAAGGCAAATGCTACAAGCCTTGGGGTTCATTGCCTCCTGCATGCTTCTAATTCCATATGCAAGACTGCATATGAGGAAACTACAATGGTATCTAAAAAGCCTATGGTGTCAACATTCTCAGGATCTAGAAGCAATGATTCCTATCATTCCATGTCTACGCCTAGAGTTCCTTTGGTGGGCAGAGGCCTGCCACCAAAACAAAGGACTACCATTCACACTACCCCCTGCTGCCCAAACCCTAACAACAGACGGATCAGACTATGCATTGGGGGGGGGTGCACCTGGCAGGGAAGTACAGTCAGGGCAAATGGAACCCAACTCAAATGCACATTCACATCAATCATAAAGAAATGTTAGCTGTACAGAATTCTCTGACAGCCTTCATGGACCACATTTTTCCAGGACAATTAATGGTAAAGACGGACAACACCACTGTTATGTAGTACATAAACAAGCAGGGGGGGTACACATACTTTTACCCCCTCTGCAGACTAGCCATGGCATTGTGGAACACAGCCTTGAGCTACCAAGTACATCTACAAGCTCAATTTCTGCCAGGAAAACTAAATACACTGGCAGATGGACTAAGCAGAACCCTCATGGACCCACACGAGTGGAAACTGGAACCAAGGATTTTCAACATGTTGACAAGAAAATGGGGGAGCCCAGATATAGACCTGTTTGCCTCCCCCCAGAACTATCAATTGGAAAAATGTTGTGCAAGGACTCCCCACAGACAAGCTTGGAAAGTGGTTGCTCTGTCCTTCATCTGGAAAAATCTATCAGTTTATGCCTTTCCTCTTCTGCTCTTCAAAGTACTACTGAAGATCAGACAAGACAAGCCAAGGATGATTTTGATTGCACCAGCCTGGCCACGCCAACACTGGTACCCCCTTCTGTGCAGTGTGTCACTGTTGGCCCCATGGCACCTGCCTCAGACTCCTACCCTGCTGTCTCAGCAGGAGAGCCAGATTCTGCACCCTCAGCTTCAAACACTGAATCTAGCAGCCTGACTAATTACCTAAGCTCTCCTTTACCATCCCTCAGTAAACCAGTGATGGATGTCATTTTAGCGGCAAGGAGGCCTAGTACTAGAAAATCTTATGCTGAAAAATGGAAAAGATTCTGTGCCTGGAGCCAATCTCAAGGGATGAGCACAGCAGTGCCCAATTTACCTCAGATTTTACAATACTTAACTGAGATGCTTCACAAGGGCTTGTCTTTTTCCTCAATAAAAATTCACGCCTCAGCCATTCCACCTCATTACAACACAGAACACTTCCATTGCTCAAGCAGTTCCTCAGGGGGGCCAAAAATTTAAGACCACCCAGGAGAGCTCCAACTCCAGCCAGGGACCTTAGCTTTGTATTGGAGAAACTCACCCTTCCTCCTTTCGAGCCAGCTGCTACTGCAGATTTAATATTCCTTTCTTGGAAAACAGCTTCCCTTTTAGCCATCACTTCAGCAAGAAGGGTATCTGAATTACAGGCCCTTATGGCAGTGGAGCCTTGCATCATCTTTCATGTGGACAGGGTGTCCCTCAGGGCCAATCCTTCTTTCATGCCAAAGGTGGTATCCAGTGTGGCCTTTAATCAGTCCATTCATTTGCCTACCTTCTTTCCTAATCCACAGAACAATGGAACAGATACTGCACTCCTTAGATGTGCACAGACAACTTAGATTCTACTTGGACAGGTCTAAACCGCAAAGGAAATCTGAACAACTGCTGGTGGCATTTGCTGCAGGAACAGAGGGGAAGGCTATTTCAAAGCGAACCATCTCCAAATGGATAGGCCATTGCATTCACTTCTGCTGTAAGCACCATGGAAAACTTATCCAACAGGGGGTCAGATCCCACTCAACCAGGGCTGCATCTACCTCTACAGCCTTTTTCAGAGGCGTACCTAGCAAGCACATCCTAGAAGCTGCTACCTGGAGGTCTGTACATACTTTCACCAAGCATTACCATTTGCCAATTTTCTCTAAATCCAGAGCTGGCTTTGCCACTGCAGTTTTACAGGGTGTTATAGCTGGTACTAATGCTATCTAAATTCTTCCTCCCATCCTTAACTTTGGGAATCTATCCAAATGTAATGACTGCAACAGTGAAACACGAAGAACATAGTACAGTTGTGTACACTTACCATAAATGTAGATGTTCGTGTGTATTCACTGTTGCAGTCCTGGTTACCCTCCCTCCAGCCCCCTGACTTCGTTTGGCTATACCTCTTCTCTCCTTTTCAATGCTTAAAAGATTTTTGGTGTATTTGCTTTTTTGTTTGAGGTATAACCTTGTATATTTATAGATTTTATTGCTTCCCATTAGGGGGGCACCTGACATCTGGGGCAAGAAAATTGTAATGACGTCGGCTGCATGTTTTATACCCCTGACGACCTGACATCACTGAAGAAGAGACAGCAACCAACGTAGGACCCAAGACTTTGTTAATCAGGCCGACTGAGGGCTACTGCAAGCAGATAATCCAAATGTAATGAATGCAACAGTGAATACACTCAAACATCTACATTTATGGTAAGTGTACACAACTGTACTTTCTCATTGACCAGAGAGTCAAACTTGTGTAAGGGGAATGTTGCATGCTTCTCCAGCCCCTATCTGGCCGGCTGCATCATTTTCTCCCTTCAAGAAGACTTTAGATAAGAAGGAGGAGAAGGACAGGGATTCCAACAAGGACAGGAAAAGCAGAGAGAGAGAAAAATAAAGACTGGAAGAGTGAAGTAAAGAAAAAAAAAAAACAGAAGGAAGCCTGCAAATTTGCTGTGAACTTTCCCTTGGAAAGCATGCCAGATCCAAAGGCCCCAAGGCCCTTACCACAACCAGCTTAGCTGGCACTGATTTCCTTCCATTATAGCTCTGGTCCTGGATCCAGCTGTTTCTCCAGCGTGGAATATTCCCATCCCATGGCTTTCAGACAGTCCAGTGTCAGGTCAGCTCCACTTGCCTTTCTTTCTTATTACACTGGATCCAGAGTTTTCCCTGGAACTATTCCTTCATCAGGTCCAGGCCTCCACCTTCCGGACCCAGGATATTTTGCAGCCCATGCCTCACCCCAGTAATCTGCTTCTGTGGCTTCCTTGAGGTTTGTGAGGTCTTCCAGAAGTTTGAAGGAGCCTAATTTGGACCAGCTTATGCAGACCTTTCTGAAGGCCCAGATGGATTTGCAGATAATCCCCTCTCCCTTGTCCAGAGGGTTGAAGCCCCCCCTTCAACTCTGAAATTTGTAGTTCCTCCTTTGGCCCACTTCTCTGTGCCAGTGACATTGGGTCCGACACAAATCTGTATCTCTACTCATCAGTGCGAACAGCTGGGCTGCCTCTGGCACCAGCCTCTTCCGTGATGTACGTGGCTTTGATTTTCTTAATGCATCCCAGAGCCATGAAATCGGATTTGACTCTGAGATTATTGGCTTGGTCCCTACCCTCTAGGTGCTTTGGTTCTGGTCTTGACTGTGGACCTAGCTGGGTCAGTGGCTGGAATAGGGGTCTCCTACATCCACAGATCAAAGAGAACTCTCTCTCTAATGGACACAGGCAAACCTGTAAATGGTTCATCTCTTGGGTCCTAGCTTGTAAATGTTTCATCTCTCAAGCCCCTGCTTACATTTATCAAGGGTATCAGAACTTGTCAGAGATTTGGGATGCATGGCTAGGCTTAAAAAGGCCCTTGTGGTTGTTAGCCTATGAAGAACCCCTCTCCATTTGGCTTTCACTGCATTGTAAAAAGGATCCTTTCACATTCTGAGACTGAGCTTTCTGCTTCAGTGTCTGATCTGTTGCAATCCTCACGTCCATATGGGATCTCATTGTCTCATGAGCAGTCTTAGAGACAGCCTGCACCAACAAGCTTCAAGCGGCCTCAGGTGAGGGGCTCCCCTACAGCTTCCTTGTCCCCCCCCTCCTCCCCCGGAGGTTTACAGGAAAAGCCTGTGCAAGAGGAAGCATTTAGAGTCCCCAGAGGAGCCTGTCATTCAGGACAAAAGGGGGACTCCAGTGGACACTGCAATGACCCACCAAAGCAAGGCTTCAGAGGTCTCTTCTCTGGCAATCCTTTCTAGTGTTTCTGAATGTTTGCCTGACTACTGTACTTTGGAGGTAGTCAGGGGGCACTTGGCTGTCCACCAAATCAAGGCTTCAGAGGTCTCTTCTCTGGCAATCCTTTCTAGTGTTCCTGAATGTTTGCCTGACTGCTGCACTTTGGAGGTAGTCAGAGGGCACTTGGCTGTCCACCCGAAGATTCTGAGGAGATCACATTCAACCCTTGGGTGTTGAGAGCCATTTCCAGAGGCTATAACATTCCATTTTAGTTTTCCTCAAGTCTGAAACCGAAGTCCCTTCCTGACATTCCATGTCATCAGCAAAGGGAAGATGCAGGAGAAGTATCCGCAGCAGAGGCCAACGAGCTGCTGTCAAAACAAGTAATCTAAGATGTCCCACAAGTCTAGAGAGGATCCTGGATTTATTCAAGATTCTTTTTAGTGTCAAAGAAAAACATGGACCTCAGGCTGTCCTGGATCTCAGAAGAATGAACCTCTATTTAAAACAGACCAAGTTCTAGATGGTGATAGTGCTATCCATTCTGTCTGTTCTGAGGAGGGGCAATTGAATGGGCTTGGTGGACCTCAAAATATGCCTGCTGTCACATAAATATAGACAGGCATTCCAGGAGGTTCCTTTGCTTCAGGCTGGGAAGCAGTCACTACCAATTTTGAGTTTTGTCCTTTGGCCTCACCACAACTGCTTGGGAGTTCATGGAATGCATAGCAATGGTTACAGCTTGGCTCAGGCTGCATGGATTCTGGGTTTTTCCATACCTGGATGACAGGCTCCTTACAATGACTTTAAGGGAGTCATTAGTTTAAATGAGGGACTGTTTGCTCTGTTTTTGCCTATCCTTGGGCATCACTGTCACCTTTGAGAAATCCAACCTGGAGCCTGTTCAAACCATGGAATTTATTGGTTATCATCTGGTCATCACCAGCCATATTGCAAAACTACCCCTTTCCAGACTGAACTCTGTACATGTTCAAGCCAGCCAGCTCATATCTGTTTAGAGCTACTAACTTCCTTATTTTATAACCGAACAAGCGGCTGGTGAATGAAGCTCCTCTTAATAAAAGTAGAAGTCCAAGATAAAAAAGAGAGAGCACACAAGGCAACGACAGTAGAACAATTTATTCCAGGTCAGTAAGCGCTTTCAGGTCTCAATGGACGCTTCATCAGACTTTAATGAATAAACTACACAAACACATTTCCTTTTATAGGTGCATCAATTAATCAAAATTCAATTAATCACACATCACATATTTAAAGGTACGTAGAAATATACAAGTTAAAAAACACCTACTGCAGAGAACAGTTTAAAAATAAAACATGTATCATTATATTATAAAATCAATAAATTCATAATATATAAAAACCTATAAAAATTGTGGAACTTCACCATTAAAATATATACATCAAGGAATCACATAAGACAAAGAAAAGTTAATGCTTCAAAGATCTCTCAGATAAAAAAGGCCTTAACACTATTTTATAATTAAGGCCATAGCCCTTGTCAGCCTGCATCCTAACTATCCATTTAACTTCATGCTGTTCTGTATGAGCCTTAAAATTGCCTAACCTACATATCCTAGGAACTAACTCAATCACTAAGAAAAGAAATCTATGAGTAGTAGTATACTGTAAAATATGTCTTGCTAACGCATTTCCCTCATCCTCTTTATTAATGGCATAAATATGTTCTCTAACCCTGTCCCTCAAAGTACGATTAGTCATACCTATGTAAAAACTTGGACATTTTATGCAGTAAGCTAAATAGACAACATTTCTAGTCTTACAATCTGCATAGTGCTTGAAAACATATCTATAGTGACTAGAAGGGTATATAAAATCATTTTTATTACACATATATTGACAATGATTACATCCCCTCCAAGCAAATGTACATTGTTGTTTGGATTCAACTCTCTTTATCAAACTCATATTGTCATTATAGCATAACAGTCTCTTGAGAGACTTGTTGTTTTGATATGAAAAACTTGGTCTTTCTCCTACTACATCTCTCAGTTTCTCATCTGAAGTTAATATCTGCCAGTTATCATTAATAATCTTAGTTATCATCCTGTTGTTGCTAGTATAGGGTAAAGTCACTCTACATCTCTGAGAATTGCTGTTCCTATTGGAAGGCTATGTGGAAGTTCTATTTACTGAATTCTTACCGAAAATGCCTCCCCCTTTGTTTGATCTATCAATAAAATCTGGGTTCCCCAATTTTACATATTCATTTAGTTTATAGCCTCTCTTCATAAAGTCGTTCTGTAAGCTATTCAAAGCTCTAAGACAAGCTGAATGTGAACTTGTGAGCCTAGAGATCCTTAGACCTTGGCTTTGTATGGCATTATTATGTATATGCTGGGGATGCATATTCTGCCTGTGAGGAAGGTTGTTTCTTCTACATTCCTTCCAATGCATCTCCGTATGTACTTGATTACCTTCTAACATCACAGATACATATAAGAACACAATCTTTTCAAGTGACCATTCAGCAGTAAACCTGAGAAATGTTGTAGCAGAGTTAATATAGTCTATAAAACAACTCACTCAAGGTACCACTCCATAAAAAGAAAACATCATCAACAAAACGTTTGTAGTAGGGAATATATCCAAAATTTCTATCATTTCCCATAACAAAATTTCTTTCCCACTGTGCCATTACAATATTTGCATAAGAGTTAGCACATGGGGTACCCATGACTACTCTGTTTGTTTGAAGGAAATATTGGTCTCTAAAAGAAAATACATTTTTAGTTAATACTAATTCTAGTAAGAAACAATACAATTGAATCCTTTCACCAGGAACATTTCTGAATCTAAGAAACTCTCTAATATATGCTATTCCTATTTCATTGGGAATCTTAGTAAAAAGCGAGACAACATCCAAAGTTACAAACATAGTATTCAATTCAAACATCTCAGAATGCACAAAATTAGATAAAGTAAAGAGAAAATCCCATGTATCTTTTAAAACAGTGTCAGTGGCATCAACTTGAACTCTGAACTGCTTCTCTAAATATATTAAGATGACCTCTGTTAACCATTCTTGACTTGAGACAATAGGTCTTGGGGGAGGGGGGGGTCTACTGTTTTTATGAATCTTTGGAAGCTCTCTTGTATTTGGTATGTAAGGATTTTCAACCAAATAATATTTATAAAGGTCAGAATCGATAATGCCTGACATTAAAAAATCATACAAAGTTGCATGCACATCATGAACTAATCTGTTCAGCTGATTATAATTAAGCGTAGCATAAACATCAGCTTCATTCAACATTTCATTTATTTTTATAAGATAGTACTATTCATCACCACAATCTTGCCTCCTTTATCAGCAGGACGGATTGTTATTTCAGTATTACTTCTTAAAGAACATAAAGCATCAAACTTATTAGTGCTGAGATTATAAAAATCTCTTTTTTTACTATCCAGACTCATAATATCTTTCTCACAAGTCTTTTCAAATGTTTCTAGCAGCAGATGCAATATTGGTGAGAAAACAGATGGCTTTCTAAAACGTACATTATTTTCATTATTGTCAGTATTTCCATATATCAGTCTTAACATCACGTCTGCAGAACTTCTTTATGTCGATTTCATGTTCTGTATTATCGCTAATTAAGATATCCGCGGTGGTGCAGCGCTAGTGTTGTTGCCTCACAGTAAGAGGTTCTCCCATTCGATTCTCGGCTGGAGTGCGGGGAGTGCCTTCTGTGTGGAGTCTGCATGTCCTCTCCGTGGTTGGGTGGGTGTTTGAAAGACGTGTAAATGGGCGTGCCTTCGTTGAAGGTTGAACGTTGAGCTGGCACCTCGGCGTTCGTGAAAATCTACTGCCAATCATTAGCGGACCAGAATTCCGCTGTGACGACCCCTAACCGGGAAAAGCCGAAAGACAAACAAAAACAACAATGAAGGAATAAAGGACAAACCTTTATCTAGAAGAGACAGTTCACTGGTGGTCAAAGTATAGGTGGAAATATTATGTACTAGTCCAACGGCAGCCTGCTCCAAGCTCTCTTGTTCTGAACTTGGCTTTCTTTGAGTTCTTTCTCTGCTCTGCGAGCGCATTTGTTGGGTTCTCTGCTGCTTTATCGGCAAGGGAAAAACCGGGAAAGCACAATCATCACGCTGTTTTTCCATATCCTTGGTTTTCTCCATTACATCTGGCCCGAGGGCGTCTCTAGCTGACATTGACGTTGTCGGTGTCTCTAATGTAACGTTCGACACGCCCACCGTCATAGAAGCAACATCCGGTTGGTTGTCGCCACTTGTTCCCTCAATTTGACTGCCGATCGGCATGGTTCTCGGCCAGGCAAAGACCTCCCCTTTTTTTAAATCTTTAAGGTCTCTGTGTATTTTCTTCTTTTTCTGCATTAAAAGCGTATGTTCAAATGCAGAAATCTGTGCAATTAAGTGCTTAATGAAGATGTTTAGTTTAGCAGTCATCATCAAAGCAGTTAATTTGTCTTGTATACCGGTAATTATTTTAACTTTCAACTGGCATTCAAGCGTATTATAATGTTCTCAGTAACTTAATTTATCCATAGCTGGTTTCAATATTTAAATGCTGCCATTTAGAGAGTAGATCAGGAAATGTATTTCCGTAGGTAGGCATTTTTAAAACTCTCAAACCTCTTGGTACTATCTTGAGGTTTATACAAGCCTCCGTATGTCTCTGCTGCCATTGGAAACGTTTTAACTGAAAGATATTACCCTCAAGGTCACGTTTTAAAAACATAATGTTCTCTGTTTCATTAACTTCACTCACATTGTCAGCTTCATCTTCATCAACATAATTCAGCAATGGATTTTGATCAGCAAACAATAATTTCTGTAGATTGTAAGACCTAGAGATGTTATCTATTTAGCTTACTGCATAAAATGTCCAAGTTTTTACATAGGTATGACTAATCGTACTTTGAGGGACAGGGTTAGAGAACATATTTATGCCATTAATAAAGAGGATGAGGGAAATGCGTTAGCAAGACATATTTTACAGAATACTACTACTCATAGATTTCTTTTCTTAGTGATTGAGTTAGTTCCTAGGACATGTAGATTAGGCAATTTTAAAGCTCATACAGAACAACGTGAAGTTAAATGGATAGTTAGGATGCAGGCTGACCAGGGCTATGGCCTTAATGATAAAATAGTGTTGAGGCCTTTTTTATCTGAGAGATCTTTGAAGCATTAACTTTTCTTTGTCTTATGTGATTCCTTGATGTATATATTTTAATGGTGAAGTTCCATAGTTTTTATTTGTTTTTATAAATTTTATATATTATGAATTTATTGATTTTATAATATAATGATATATGTTTTATTTTTAATTTGTTCTCTTCAGTAGGTGTTTTTTAACTTGTATATTTCTCCGTACCTTTAAATATATGATGTGTGATTAATTGAATTTTGATTAATTGATGCACCTATAAAAATGAAATGTGTTTGTGTAGTTTATTCATTAAAGTCTGATGAAGCGTCCATTGAGACGTGAAAGCGCTTACTGACCTGGAATAAATGTTCTAATGTCATTGCATTGTGTGCTCTCTCTTTTTTTATCTTGAACTTCCTTATTTTGCTTGCTTGGTCTAATGGCAACCTCTGTCCCTATGGATGTTCTTCGTGTTTCACTGTTGCAGTCATCACACTTGGGTTATCTTGCAATAAGAGCCACACAAAACCAAGTAAAATGAAAAAGTAGAATCCGGTCTGGCATGCCGCAAAAGAAACCTTTTAATTAAAATAATCTGAAGTACAATAAGTAAAAAGCAGTAATTCAGGTAAGCGCTTTCGTTTGTCACACTGACATACTTCTGACAATAAGAAACATCACTTCCTTCTGTTAAAACCATTTGAAGTTCCCTCCTTTCAATGCTATTGGTCCATTTCCCAAAAAACATGATGTCAGCAAAATGACAGCAAACTCATCCCCCCACCTTAGACACACAATACTGAAAATATCTAAAAGGTGTAGTCATATAAATAAGCTGAATATGCCTCAAATAATTGCATAATAAAACCATTATAAAACCTTAAAAATATAAATATAATAAACAACCCAAATACTGAGAGTACGTGTAATACCTATGTAAATAGTTATAAATGTAAAATAGGCCTAAGATAATGAAAAGTTGTGACCACAAATATACTGAACGCACGCATAGTTTGGTGGTGTATAAATGTGTATGTTTTGAAATTCAAGTATGGTGAATAATGTGTAATATTCACACATGAATCTACAAAACAAGCACCAGCAAAACATATGCATAAATACACAAAAACATATTCGGAGGCACTAGGTACCAATCTGAAAAAGAAACAGTGCCCTCCAAAGCAGACAAGCAAGTAACCTGCACCCCCAAACACAAGCCAGAAAACACATAATTCACCTCAGCAGTGTGCCTCACAACAGCCCTTAAGGCAATACACCATACCTAACACTCTAGTAATAGGAGACTCTATAGTAAGTCACACGGATGTTCCACTCACCAGGCTGAACAAGGAGAAGGTTACTATCAGCTGCCTGTCGGGTGCTCGGATCCGCCACATAACATAGGCACTTAGGTCACTCCAGAACAAGTACAAGTATGACGCTGTCATTGTACATGTTGGTGTGAATGATCTTAGACGTACCTGCCTGGACTACATGAAAAGAGACATTGAGGAGCTCTCTGATCATGTAGCCCAAGCTGGTATGACCGTGACCTTGAGTAGCATACTACCTTCACCTAGAATGATACCACAATACAAAGACAAAATGATCAATTTCAACAATTGGCTAAGCTTCTGGTGTCATTCTAAGGGGATCCAGTGTCTGTCTGCCTGGGATGACATGATAGACAAGCCTCGCTGTTTTTCCTGTCACCCCTAGGTTTTCGAATACTGGCCAAGGCTCTTGCCGTCCCCATAGTGCCTTTTTTAGGCAAGGCTCAAAGGACAAACCAACCACTGTAACCAGCACAGGTAACCAAAAACTAAGGGTAATGCTACTCAATGCCAGAAGTCTCAACCTCAAAATGCACACAGTTGAGGCTGTCCTCAGCATGGAGAAAATCGATGTTTGTGCAGTGTCTGAAACCTGGTTCAAGGCTCAAGAGAGCACCTCAGCACTGCCAGGTTACAATTCATATCATACCTTCTGGCCTCAGTTACCGGATCGCAGTACATAGGGCGGAGGTGTATCCATATTCATCAAGGATAACCATATCTCCAGGTTAGTAGCGCAGCATGATGCCACAGAGATCATCCATGTGCAACTATCAGCAGGCAAAACCACATTTCAAGTCGTAGCCGGTTATAGATCGCCCACCATGTCCCAAGATGCTCACTCTGCATTCCTTGAGACATTGGAAAATATAAAGGTCCTACCCAACACCATAATCTTGGGTGATTTCAACTACCCTGGTATAGACTGGGCGAATTACCAATGTTCCAACTCCTATGCTCAGCGATTCATAGAATTTATAAATTCAAATGCCCTTGAACAACTAGTATGTTCCCCCACTAGAGGGGACAACATATTGGATTTAATCATCACAAATATGGGTGCCCATTGTACCACACCCGTTATCACTGCCTCCTTGGTCAAATCCGACCACAAACTGATAACCCTGGGCATCCTCACCCCTCCACCTCCCCCAGTCAAAGAAACCATAGTCAAAAACCTTTCCAAAGCAAACTTCAAACTATTGCATCCGAAGTGGAAAGCTTCACTATTCCCTTGTAGAAGGATAATGATATCCAGGATGCGGAATCCTACACCAAGGCACTCTATATGCTTCTTCAGGATTGCATGGACCGTGCTATCCCAAATAAAGCCAAGACTCCTTCCTCAAACAAGAAGAAATCAGTCTGGTGGACCCCGGCCATAAGCAAACTTTACAATACAAGGAGGAGACTTATACAAAAAAAGGTCAAATCTCAAGTAGAAAAATCATCCCTGATCAGCATTAGTAAGAAATTGGGGGCCCTCATCAAGTCAACTAAAGCTAATTTTGAAAAGAAAGTTGCTTAGGATGCCAAGGATAACCATAAGGCCTTCTATGGCTACGTCAAAAACCTAAATGGCAATGCTCAGGTCTGTTCTGAGCTAGTACAAAATGGAACAAAATACACTGACCCTTCTGACATTGTCAACATCTTGGCTGACAGGTTCAGTGCAAATCCCCCCCCCCCCCACCTACAGGGCCTATTACCATTCCAGGGGATTGTGTTAAGTCCAATTATTACTGATACGTTGATTAACAAGGCTCTATCTAAATATAAAAACACTGCCTCCATGGAGCCAGATGGTGTCCCAGGCGGTGTCATATGCGAGCTCCAAAAGGAATTAACCCCGCATCTTAATACCCTGTTCAGTCTCAGCCTCTCCACAGGATATGTGCCCATAGAATGGCGCACGGCAACAGTGGTCCCGCTACACAAGGGTGGGGCCACAACTGACCCTGGGAACTACCGACCAATAAGCCTGACCAGTCTGATCTGTAAGGCTATGGAGTGAATCATTATGGAACTCATAAATGGAGAGATTGGGAACCTCTAGCCGCTGGACCCCACACAGTTCGGCTTTGTCAAGGGCAGATCATGCATCCTGAACCTGGTGGATTTCTTTGAGACAGTCACTCAGGCTATAGATAAGGGAAAGGAGGTACACACGGCTTACCTTGACCTTGCTAAAGCATTTGACACCATTCCCCATTCAGGTATTATTGATAAGCTCACCAGCCTGGGCATAAACCCTTATGTCACAAGATTGATCGCAAACTGGCTCTCAGACAGATCCCATAAAGTAAGAGTAGCGGGATCTATGTCCGAATCCAGAGCAGTAATGAGTGGTATGCCTCACGGCTCTGTCCTGGGGCCCCTCCTGTTTGGCATATACTTCTCAGAAGTACAGGCAAGCATGGAAGGGCTGTGGCTGACTAAGTTTGCGGACTACTGCAAACTGGGTGCTATAATAGAGTTTCCGGCCGACATGGAGATCCTCCAGAAGGGCCTAAATGAGACTGATGCATGGTGTCAAAGCCATGGTGTCAAGCTAAATGCAAAAAAAATGCGTAGTAATCCCCTTTGGAAAAAAACAGAGTACACGCAAACTACAACATAGGGAGGTAATCCCCTGAATTCTGAAGAAGAAATAATGGATCTAGGGACCCAAGTAGATAGTCAGCTTTCCTTTGATAACCATGTTGCCAAAGTGGTTAGAAAATCCTTCTATGTGACCCATCTGATCACGAAAGTGTTCGCATCAAGATCTAAGGATGTAATGGTGCCCCTCTACTCTTCCCTCATCAGACCCATTATTGAGTACAATGCACCAATTGGAATGTACCTGGCTAGACATCTCCAGCAGCTGGAGAGACCACAGAGGTACCTAACTAAGAGGATTACTGGCTTCAAACAGTTGCCCTATGCAGCACGATTGAAAAAGCTAAGACTGTTGTCTGTTGCATACCGCTTTCTCAGAGGCGATCTCTGTCTAACGTACAGAGCCATGTCCAACCCAGAATTGTTGAACATGCTCCATATTAGCAAAACCAAATCTACTCGAGCTACATGCTCTAGGGATATAAACCTCAACACAACAATGAATAGAGCATGCTGGAGGGATAGATTCCCTTCGCAGAGACTTCCCTTACTATGGAACAGGGTCCCGATCTACATAAGACAGAGCCCCTCACTATCACTCTTCAAGAGGAACCTTGATGAGTGGATAGGTAACAGAAAGTTCACACCAGGGATCACACCAACAACACTACTAGATAGGGGCCAAGGGTACTAGCTGCTAGTACAAGGGTCTAGGGAACTACTAAAGGGGCAGTGAATACCGCACAACGTGGCTGGGCTAATATATGCCTTCAGGCAGATAGTCCAGTACCAACCTATGAACCTATAATAAAAGTTATAGTAATAAATATGGTAGTAAATATAATAAGGTATAATAGCCATTATGAATATTGGTGATGGAAAAAAATATATAATAAATTATCTCTCCAGAGATTTTAATTTTAATATGCTGTTAAGGGAAAGAGACTCATTCAAGTCTGGCCAAAAATGTGCGCACAGGCGAATTTGCCACCCCAATTCCATTTTTTTTCTAAATGGGCTCCCCCCCCCCCCCCCCATCATTGTATTTTAAAATATCTAAAACAATGAATTTAAACTGATGTGTGGGGTTTAAGCAAATATGTTTTGCTAAAGCATTATTTTCAACTTTGTCTCCAATAGCTCTAAGATGTTCACCTATCCTTTCTTTCAATTTCCTTTCTGTTTTCCCCACATAAAATGACACACACTGGGTACACATAGCACAATAAACAACCTTTTCGGAAAAACAACAAAATCTACCCATGATCTTTATATATTACCCATTTACAAGAACCCCACAGGTTTTGAAAATAAGGTTACAAAATTTACATCGACCACATTTATACATGTAGCCTTGACAGTTATTGAAAGTAGTCTCAAAGCATTTCTTGAGATTGTAACCTTTTTTGTACACAATGGGGGATGTATATCTAATTTATTCCTAAGCAAAGAATCATTCAACAAAAAAGCCCAATTTTCCCTAAAATAGATCTAATAGCAGAGCTATCGGAATTAAAGATGGTAACAAAACTACACTTAAAATTCCAATTAATAGTATTATTGTTATTAGTAGAAGTAATCTGATTGTTCTCTGTGTTAGGTATTGTTGAATGTTCATTATCATTGTTGCTTGGAATAAAAAATATTAAGGTTTGTTTCTTGCACAATGGTTTCATTTGTTAACAAGAGTTTAAAGTGACCGGTACTTCTCTTTGTGCGAACCTCCTGTATAACATCATCCACCAAAGTATTTGGGTAACCTCTGTGTAAAAACATGGTTTTTAGAAGTTCACATTCAGATATGAAGTCATCCCATTTAGTGACCATTCTAGCTCCCCTCACAAATTGTCCCTTGTTCTGTGTATGTGGATGGTAGCAATGCATATCCACCACCCCCAAAATCACAGCAATGGGGTTCAAAATTGACTGACAACTCTCTTCTAGTCAATCAGAATGAGGGCCAGGCTTACAGCAACAGGAATGAAGCGACTGATAACAATGAAAATGTTTTTTTAGACATGGACATGTATCCCCCCTTGAGGAGATCAGAAAGGATACAACAACAGAAACAAGGTTACAACCTCAAGAAATGTTTTGAGACTACTTTTAATAACAACTGTCAAGGCTACATGTATAAATGTGGTCGATGTAAATTTTGTAACCTTATTTTAGAAGCCTGTGGGGTTCTTGTAATTGGGCTATATATAAAGATCATGGGTAGATTTTGTTGTTTTCCCGAAAAGGTCGTTTATTGTGCTATGTGTACCCAGTGTGTGTCATTTTATGTGGGGAAAACAGAAAGGAAATTGAAATAAAGGATGGGTGAGACAAAGCTGAAAATAATGCTTTAGCAAAATATATTTGCTTAAACCCCACACATCAGTTTAAATTAATTGTTTTAGATATTTTAAAAAACAATGATGGGGGGGGGGGCATGGCCCGCCCATTTAGAAAAACTGGAATTGGGGTGGCAAATTCGACTGTGCACACATTTTTGGCCAGGCTTGAATGAGTCTCTTTCCCTTAACAGCATATTAAAATTAAGATCTCTGGAGAGATAATTTATTATATATTTTTTTCCATCACCAATATTCATAATGGCTATTATGTTTGTCTTTTTGACTTTTCCCGGTTAGGGGTTGCCACAGCGGAACTCCGGTCCGCTAATGATTGGCAGTAGATTTTTATGATGCCGAGTTGCCAGCCCGATGCCCAAACTTCAGTGAAGGCATGCCCATTTATGCATGTCTTTCGGAGGCCACTCGACCACAGGGAGGACAAGCAGACTCCACACAGAAGGCACTCCAGCCAAGAATCGTAGAGGAGAACCTCTTGCTGTGAGGCAACAACGCTACCGCTGTACCACCACGGCTTATTCATAATGGCTATTATACCTTATATTTACTACCATATTTACTACTATAACTTTTATTATTATTAGTATTACACATTATTCACCATACTTGAATTTCAAAACATACACATTTATACACCACCAAACTATGCGTGCGTTCAGTACATTTGTTGTCACAACTTTTCATTATCTTAGGTCTATTTTACTATTTACATAGGTATTACACATACTCTCAGTATTTGGGTTGTTTATTATATTTATATTTTTAAGGTTTTATAATGGTTTTATTATGCAATTATTTGAGGCATATTCAGCTTATTTATATGACTACACCTTTTAGATATGTTTCAGTATTGTGTGTCTAAGGTGGGGGGGTGATTTTGCTGTCATTTTGCTGGCATCATGTTTTTTGTGAAATGGACCAATAGCATTGAAAGGAGGGAATTTCAAATGGTTTTAACAGAAGGAAGTGATGTTTCTTATTGTCAGAAGAAGTTTGTCAGTGTGACAAACAAAAGCGCTTACCTGGATTACTGCTTTTTACTTATTGTACTTCGGATTATTTTGATTAAAAGGTTTCTTTTGCTGCCAGACTGGATTCTACTTTTTCACATTACACTTGGGTTATCTGCCTGCAGGTAGCCCTCAGTCGACCCGAATACCAGAGACTTAGTATTTCTGCGTCGGTTGCTGTCACTCCAGGACTGATGTCAGGTCGTCAGGGGTATAAAAACAGGCAGCCGACACCATTACATCAGTCTTTCTTGCCGAGGAGCCCGAAGCAGAAGCAGTTCGCAAGTGCCGGTCGGCCCCAACCTGAGTTTTTGTTTACAAATCGAGTAATCCTGAAGTCTTCTAAAGCTAAGTACCATGTTGGGGATCCTTTTTTCTTGCACTAACTGATGTCAGAAAAAGTTAACAATTGCCTTGCTTGTGGAAAGCAAATACCTCACAGAGATTTTCATTCTTACTGCACCCAATCCTGGATCTTTCAATTCTCAACACCTTCGTGGTGGTATCAAAATTCAAAATGCTTACCCTGCAACAGCTTCTACCTATGCTAGCCAAGGATGCCTGTTTAGTCACCCTAGACTTTAAAGAAGTCTATCTGCACATCCCTATAAAGGAGTCATTCAGGAAGCATCTACATTTCAGGGCCTGATCTATGCATTATCAGTTCTCTGCACTTGCCTTTGGCTTATCCACTGCGCCCAGAGTATTCACATAATGCCTGGCTCCAGCCATTGCATACTGCAGGCAGAGAAATATCCAAATTTACCCGTACTTGGACGACTGCCTGATTCAGGCAAACAGTCAGGAATTACTGTTGCAGCACCTGACATTTGTGAAAAAAACCTCACTTCCCTAGGGTACACCATCAACGAAAAGAAATCAAAACTGGTGCCCAGTCAAAAGATTGTATTCCTGGGAGCAAGCTTGAACACAGCATCCCAGATGGCATTCCTCACTTCAGAAAAACAAATCTATCTGATAGCCTACTTCAGACAAATGGCCACCAGAACCCAGCTATCTGCAAGGAAAATACTGCAGGCCCTAGGGTTCATGGCCTCATGTATACTACTAATTCCATATGCAAGACTGTATATGAGGAAACATCACTGGTACTTAAAAAGTCTTTGGTGCCAACATTCTTAGGACCTGGAAACAGTCATTCCTGTCATACCCTGTCTATGGACAGAGTTTCTTTGGTGGGGAGAAGCATGCAACCACAACAAGGGACTGCCCTTTACTCAACCCCACGCCACCCAGACCCTAACTGCAGATGCATCAGACTATGCCTGGGAAGCACACATGGATGGCAAATGCATTCAGGGCCACTGTAGCCCAAGTCAAATTCATCTACACATAAACCAAAAAGAGATGCTAGCTGTGCAGAACCCCCTGACAGCTTTCAGATTCCCTACTCTTTCCACGACAACTACTAATAAAAACAGACAACACCACAGTTATGTGGTACATCAAGAAGCAGGGGGGAACCCATTACTACCCACTCTGCAGGTTAGCCATGACCCTGTGGAACACAGTCTTGGACATGCAAGTCCATCTACAATCTCAATTCCTGCCAGGCAAACAAAATTCACTGGCAGACGACTTAAGCATAAATCTCCTAGACCCACATGAGTGGCAGTTAGAGCCCAGCACCTTCAGCCTTCTGATTCTGAAATGGGGGACCCCAGAGGTGGACCTCTTTGTCTCCCCCTACAACCACCAGCTCAGCAAATTCTGCACCTGGAACCCTCACAACAAGGCCTGGAAAGTGGATGCCCTGTCTTTTCAGTGGGTAAATCTCTCAATTTATGCATTCCCACCTCTGCCCCTTCTCACAAGAGTATTACTCAAAATAAGACAGGACAGACTGAGGACAATTCTGATTGCCCTGGACTGGCCACGCCAGCACTGGTACCCACTCCCGCGCAGCCTGACATTGGTGCCACCATGGCACCTACACCAGAACCCTACCATGCTCTCTCAGTAGGAGGGGCAGATTTTGCAACCACAACTGCAAACCCTAAGTCTTGCGGCCTGGCTTATCACTTGAATCCTAACCCAGCAACTCTAAGCAAGCAGGTGCTGGATGTCATTCTTGAAGCCAGAAGACCCAGTACAAGGAAATCCTATGCAGATAAGTGGAAAAGGTCCTGGAGTCTATCTAAAGGAGAGGACACAACTCTGCCCTCCCTGCCTTTAATCCTGGATTACTTAGCAGATTTACTCCACAAAGGCCTGTCCTTCTCTTCTATTAAGATACATGCCTCAGCCATTTCCGCTTATTACAACACTGAACCACCTCACTTTTCACACCCTCTTATCAAACAGTTCCTGAGAGGGGCAAACAACTTAAGGCCACCAAGGAGAGCACCCACCCCTGCTTGGGACCTTAACTTTGTACTGGAAAAGCTCACACGTCCACCCTTTGCGCCTGTGAAGTCAGCAGACTTAAAATTTCTCTCTTGGAAAACAGCATTGCTTCTGGCCATCACTTCAGCTAGAAGAGTGTCTGAACTACAAGCACTTATGGCAGTGGAACCCTTCATTATTTTCCATGCTGACAGGGTCTCCCTCAGGACAAACCCTTCTTTTATGCCTAAAGTGGTGTCCAGTGTGGCTCTCAACCAATCCATTCATTTGCCAACTTTTTTCCCTAGTCCTCAAAATAAAGGGGAAAGGATCCTGCACTCCTTGGACATGCACAGACAGCTCAGATTTTACCTGGATAGGACTAAGCCCTTCAGAAAATCAGACCATTTACTAGTCAGCTTTGCAACAGGGGCAGAGGACAAGGCCATTTCAAAGCAAACAATCTCTAAATGGATAGCACATCACATCCATTTCTGCTACACACACCATGGAAAACCAAGCCCTCATGGGGTCAGAACACATTCCACTAGGGCAACATCTACCTCTACAACATTTCTCAGGGGATCCCCTACCAGGGACATCCTGGAAGCTGCTACCTGGAGTTCAGTACACACTTTGACCAAGCACTACCATTTGCTTATCTTCTCCAAATCCAGGGCAGGTTTTGCAACAGCAGTCTTGCGAGGCATTCTAGCCAGTCCTAATTCTTCTTGACTGCCTCCATCCTTCTTCAGCTTTGGGAATCCACCCAAGTGTGATGACTACAACAGTGAAACATGAAGAACATAGTACAATTGTGTACACTTACCATAAATGTAGATATTGGAGTGATGTTCGAGTATATTCACTGTTGCAGTCCTGTTTTTTCTCTCTCTCTCTCTCTCTCTCCTGTTGCACTCCTGGTTTCTCTCTCTCTCTCTCTCTCTCTCTAATCTCTCTATGCATTTTACCCCCCCCCCCCCTTCAGGGTATTGGTATTGGTATTTACTTTTTACTGGTGGTGGTTTCCTCCACCACAGCTTAGCTCCCTTTTCGGGAGCTCCTGACATTTGGGGCAAGAAAAACTGATGTAATGGCATCGGCTGCCTGTTTTTATACCCCTGATGACCTGACGTCAGTCCTGGAGCGACAGCAACCAATGCAGAAATGCTAAGTCTCTGGTATTTGGGCCGACTGAGGGCTACCTGCAGGCAGATAACACAAGTAAGATGACTGCAACAGTGAATACACTGTTTATGGTAAGAGTACACAACTGTACTTTCTTTTGGCCAGATTATTTGTAAGAATTCTTCAGTGAACCTTGTTGGTACAGTGGTTTTTCACAGCTCACCCAATGATCTTTCTTGAGATTCTCACCAATATTTGTTAGCGGCATATATACTGGTGGCTGACATCCAGTCAAGTCTGTTTAGCTTGCTCCTTCATTGTTCTCCAGCCCTTTGTCACTGTAACCACAGATGCTTCCTGTCTGGGATTGGGGGATGGATTTCGAAGGGAAGATGCCCAAGGTACCTACCTGGTCTTTGTCAGAGGCTCATCTAAACATCATTGTATTAGAAATGTGAGCAATCTACTTAGCATTGCAGAACTTTCAAGACTGTCTTCCCCAGTGGTGTAATAGCAATGCAAACTGACAAGATGTCCACAGTTTGTTACATAAACAAAGGGGAACATAGTCTTACCTCCTGTATCTAGAGGCTGTGAGGGTTTGGCAGTGGGCAATGTCCTCTCAACACTTTGATAGCAATGCATATACCATGGAAGTTCAGCATTCTGGCGGACGGTCTCAACAGGAACACTTTGATGCCTCAGGACTGGTCCATCAACATCTCAGTGGTGGCTCCAATTTTCAGTCGTTGGGAACAGCCTTGCTTCATCCTCTTTGCAATGCCTTTCAATACCAAATGCAGCAGCTTCTTTGATATGGTCTCTCCCAAGGGATAGTCACTGAGGGATGCTCTGCTGCATGCTTAGCCCCTCAGTCTCTTATGCTTACCTCCCTGACACCCTTGATAATCAGGTTTTGCCAAAAGCTGCATGTTGCACAACAATGGTAATCTTCATTGCCTCTTATTGATGAAACTAAGTTTTGTTCCCCTTCCTGTGGCCTCATCTGAAACACCCTCCTTGGGTTCTGGACTTGGCTGCAGATCTGAAGTCCCATCATTTGGGTCAGCCTCACCCATATCTGAAATCCCTCAGGTTCACAACTTAGTTCATCCAATTCCTATGATAACCAAAGATCCAAAGCTTTCTAAGAGTTGCTTTCTAAGAGTTGTGCATATTCTTTCCTCTTCTCAGAAGCCCTCTGCCAGATAGGTGAATAGTAATGAGTGGAGAAAATTTTCTAATCAGACTTCTTCTAAGGGGCTTAGATGATCTATTCCATTTCAGTTCTAGCTAGTGCACCATTAAGGTTCAATTGGTGGCCATATAAAACTTTCCTGTTGGTCAGCTCCAACTTTTGATTGCCTCCCTGAGACTGTCTAAAGCCTTTTTGAAGGGTAACTTTTTGCTCAGACCTCCAGTGAGGGATCCCATTCCTCCTTGGGATTTGTCCCTTCTGCTGCAGGTTTTGACCAGGCCCCCCTTCGAACCCTTTGCCACTGCTGACCTAAAGTTTCACTACTGGAAGATGCTCTTTCTGGTTGCATTAACCTCATCTGGGAGAGTTTCAGAACTACAAGCTTTGTTCAGCGTACCCCCATACTTTGTTTTTTCAAAGGCAGGGTCTCCTTGCAGACTAACCATTCCCTTCTTCCTAAAAATCAGTCATTTCAGTTACTAGTTTTTCTTTATCAACTTAAGTAACAAAGGTGAACACGTGCTTTATTGTTTAGTTCTCCATCACCAGCTGAGATACTATTTGAATAGAACCAAGCACAGCAGGAAGTCAGATTAGTTTTGCATTCTTTTCTAAAGCCAAGCTTGGAAAACCAGATGTCCTGACTGAAATCACTGTTGCAGTATTTATGACATATGGGTTTTCACTGCTGACGTCCGGCCAGGGTACCAAAGCTTGTACATGTGACACATGACCTCAGCTCATATCCATTGGGGTATATGGATGGACGTACTAGCGTGGATCCTCAGACTGTTTTGCCATCAGCCCGAACAAACCAGTTTCTAAACTGAACCTCTCCAGATTGCATTCTAACTACATATCTTTTGTTTTTTTCCATGAAAAGTCATACTTCAACTTTCATTCTACTAAGGCTATTGCTACCTTAACAGCATTTTTTAACCTTACTTCTTAGGATGAGATTTGTGCAGTGGCTGTGTGGTCTAATTCCCATAAACTTGACATTCAGTCCAGATCTTTTAGATACACTGTTTTGTGGAATTTTTTCTCCTTGTGCCACCCAGCTGTTGTGATAGAGATTCTGTCTGACAGAGACAGACAGAAAAGACAACATTGAATACGAAAATTATGTACTTACTGTAATGTTAAATCCATGTTGTTGTATTCTGTCCATCTCCACCAACCATCCCTCCCTACGTCCCACTAACAAATTATCATTTTGTTGGTCCTGGCAGACCTTGAGGACTGGCTGAAAGTCTTTTACAAGACCATCTGGTCCATTTCTGGATTCTGTAAGGGGATCCTGTGGGTCTAAATCTGTTATGAGACAGTTTTATTCTGGTGAGTCTTGGGGATGCAGGAAATTATGGGAGTGAAGGTGGAGCTTTGGAGCTGAAGATTCTTAGAGTCTAGTTTCAGAAACTGTATATCCACAGGATGAGAACGACTGAAGACCACATAGCTCTAGCATTATGGTAAATACATAACTTTTGTTTTTACTTCAGTCATTAATGTTTGCCAGGAGTGTTCTACTTAGTGCAATGTACCTGTAATTGCCCCTCCTGTAGTTTATTTATTTTATTTTACATTTGTTAACCGGGGGTGTCTGACTGAGCCGAAAAGGCCCTTTTTCAGCAGAGGCCCAGGGAGAAAAGCTCCACAAAGAAAAATTACAGACACATTTAGTTATTTAGACATAATCAGTATACACACAAATTACAAGAGACATGTTTTTACAGTCGCATGCGGCACAAACAGTTAAAGTGGAGAGAACAATCAAAAAAGATATTAATTTTAAAAATAAAGGTAAGTAATAGATTTGTAGGTAGGTAGAATACATACATATAGTACACAGGTACAGTACATACATTGTAGATTAGCCAGTGTTTGTGAGTAAGATTGAAAAACTATTATAAATTGCTCTAGATTTAGTATGCATATGTTATCCGCTTTCACCGTTTGTATGGGATTGCCTATAATGGTAGTTTATTTGAGTATGCTTGGAAATATTCTTTTTTGTTATCCCAGGAACTGCTATTACTATTGAAATTCTCTGGTTGCCTTTGTTCCACATTGCTATAGTTTATGCTTTTATGTCCTGATATTTTTGTAACTATGCCTTTGCCCAGAATACTGTAATCACTATGTGTAGCTGTTTCAGTAACTTATGCAGTTTTTGTCTTTTTTCTTCAACTGCAACATCTATTTTTCTTACTTCTGCTTTTATCTGTTGTATTGAGCAGTTAGTCATGATCATTGCTTCATTTTCAGTAATTCTTTGTGGTTTGTGTTTCCATTATTTCTCAGCTTCTTGTATATGTAATGTTTTCAGTCTTTAATGTAACAGCATATCCACATTATTGTACCTTTCAGTATACAGACCCTCAGCCATATGTATATCACAGCCTGCAGCAAGATTTGTACTGTTTCTAATTCTGTACTGCAGAACCAACATCTGTATTCCTACTTTTTCTAGAGAGTTTGTGAACCTATGTGTACATAGTCCCTTTTTGTATATGTATATATATATATATATATATATATATATATATATATATATATATGTATATATGTATATGTAGTCTACTATCTTTTTTTCTTTTTTTTAATTGGAATTCAGGCTTGCATAGAATGCAGTCCTTAGTGTGTGGTGCACACTTAACTGCTCTGATGACTGTTCTTGTTTGCGGTCTAACCTTCCTTTCAATTACATTTACCTTCAAAGAAGAAGAAGAATTGGTCAAATCCCAGTGTTAACATTAGTATTTGTTTTCATTGTCTGTCCATCTTTAGGGAGCAGTCATTAAATTTATATTACATGAACAATTAGTAAAAAAAAACACATTCACAATTCCTTTTATCAGTTAATCTTAGTAGAATTCCTTCCAAGTTTACTTCAACAGACACCTTTACTCTCTTAAATACGTTAGTCCTGTATAAGACGTTTATCGCTAAGATAGCTTGGTTCCATAGTGACCACTTATTTCCACAAATGTTAGTTCTATCCCTTATTTCTGCTTTTGATTACATATCCCTTATATTGTTCATAATGTTGGTCATTTCTTTTACCTGTGTTATCTGTTTTCCAATTTTGTGTAATGACCTTTTTACTACCAGTAATAGTGACCCAGTTAATGATTTAACATATTTGGATTCCCCATATTCTAGGCACCAACTAAACATCATGTCCATCCATCCATAATCCCTTTCCCATTTTTGCACATGGGGTAGCTGTGTTACTTCACTTCAGCAGTGACAATCCTCTAGAGCCAAGGTTCACACCACTGGGTGGCTAGCATTAAAGTGGTTGTTGTTCCATACCACATACTTACATGCACACTCACACCTATTTCCAGTTTAGAGTGTCCAGTCCCCCTGGACTGCAAAGTCTGCATGTCTTTGGAATGTGGGAGGAAAACCAGGCAAAGGACTGCATGTCTTTGGAATGTGGGAGGGAAACCAGGCACCCAGAGGAAACGCATGCAAACACAGGGAAAACGTGCAGACTCTGCACAAAAGGCACCCCAGCTGAGAATCGAACCAGCAAATCTTTTGCTGTGAGGCAACAGTGCTGTCTGCTGTGCATCCCCAATTAAACATCACGTGTTCTTTTAAATTTTTATCCCTTTCCAAGTATTTTGCTCATTGATTGCTGTTTATAACTTTAAATTGTTCTAACTGTGAATAGGACCAAAAAAGAAAAAGAATGATGTTCCTAGTTTCCTTTCTGTTCTATATTACTTCTCCAACATTTTTGACTAACTGTTGGAAACGTTATACAACCTATCTGGCATTTCCAAGCAAAAAAAATTAAAACTTTATGCTTTCAGTTGCTTGCTTTGTTTCTTGACAAATTTACCACCATTTTTCAATCATTAGTTGTTCAAATATTTTCTCGTACTCCTGTGGCAATTTTTGAGTCATCTTTTTATTGTTGTTATGAAGCCACTGTATAGTGTAATTATTAACACCTTATTATATGCATTCTCAGATGTTCATCGTGCATACAGCTGCAGTCATAACAGATGGGTTCTCCTGCCGTCAGGCGGGTCCTCGGTCGGCCGAATTCCAAAGTCTAGGTCCGGCGTCGGTTGTCGTCGCTTCTTCCCTGACGTCAGTGTGACAGGGGTATAAAAGAACCAGCCGACGCCAATTTCTTCAGTCTTTCTTGCCGCACGGTGCCCGAAGCAGAAGCAGTTCGCAAGTGCCGGTCGGCCAGCTCCTGAGATTACGAAAAATTTGGAACAAAGTCTTCTTAAAAGCTAAGTACCCCATTGGGGAAACTTTTTCTTGCCTCAGACCAATGTCAGACAAAGTTAATAATTGTATTTCTTGTGGGAAGCAAATACCGCATAAGGATTTCCATTCCCTCTGTATACCTTGTTTAGGCCCAGACCACGACGTCTCGGTCTGTCGCTTTTGTGCTACATTCAACAAACGCACTATTAAGCGTCGGGCGGAGTTCGCCCAGCATTATTTTGGGAAAGCATTTAACTATACTATGTCGTGGAATACTCCGACTCCAGTTTTGTCTAAAAAACGCAAAGACAAGGACTGACACTCGAGGTCCACGGCCTCTACCGACACCACGCCAAAGCCGACTACACGTGGTCCGGTTCTCAGTGAGGCACCTACGCAGCCCCTGATTACCGACGACACATCTTTGGCGGTGTCTCCTGTACCCAAGGTCGCAGGCTCCTCGGCCCACACCCTGACTACAGATACCAAAGCCACGCTTGGCGTTGAAACACAGAATGTGGACAGGTCCACCTCCACTCAAGGTGTCTTCAGACCTTCCTCTTCTTTCTCCATCAAGGCTTTCACCAAGTCTAAAGCTACCATGCACCCTAAGAGACCAGCTGCACAGGGCCCATCTCCAGGCCCCATGCCTAAAAAACAGATGCTTAAAATGGCTGAGGATTTAATTACTCTAATCAGAGGTTCTCAGCCACCTCCGGACAAAAGACCCAGAGTGGAGGAAGATTCCCCCTCCTCTGATCAGGGCTCCATTATTTCAGAGCACTCTGATTATCAGGAACAGTCTTACTCCCCTTTTGAAGACTCTGATGCAGAGGAATCTATTCCTTCTGTATCGCCCCCCTTAGGATTACTCATTTGGTGAAACTCTGCATACCTTAAGGGAACACTTCCACTGGGAAGGCCAGGATTATTCAGATTCCAAGAAAAGGCTCAGGGAATTTCTTTTGTTACCCCAGCACAGGCCTCTGGCTATACCTCCTGTCCTGGACAGCCTAGATGATATTTACTCGGAGGCCTGCCTTAACCCAGACTCTCTTCCTCCAGCTCCAGTTAAGCCTGACAGGTACTACAGGGTTCCTGACTCACACCAATTTCTATACAAAAGCCATGCTGCTGACCTAGAAACCATCTCACAGGGGCCCAAGGGAGTTAAGGCCTCCATTGCCAAAAACCCATTGCCTTCCGAGAGAGATTCCAGATCCTTAGAAAGGTGGGGAAAAAAGGTATATACCTCGGCTATCTTATCCATGAGGGCCTTAAACTGTCAGTTTCGTATGCTAAAATACCAACAGTTTCTGTTATCTCAATTGAAAAGTAAAATGTCACAACCTGAACAACCAGACATGAAGGAGTTGCAGGATTTGATGCATAGTGCAGAACAAGTGGGTAAACATACCTTACAATGTGGTTTTGATGCTCTAGAGGCCTCATGTAGAGCTGCTGTTACAGGCTCAGTCATACGTAGGCATGCCTGGCTCAAGGAACCAAGCCTTGCCTGATCATGTCAAAGCTAAATTACTAGACGCCCCTCTTCAAAAGGATGTACTATTTGGGGTAAATGCTGAGGAAGTATTACGGAAAATGGAGGAAAAGGCTAAATCAATGCAAACTGTGAAAGAATTTCTGCAGGTTCAACCCCCACATTTTAGTAGAAATTGGCCTTCCAAAAACTGGTCCTTTCCTGCCACAGACAGACCCCAAAGAGGCAGATACAGGCGCCCGAGGGGCAGAGGACAAACACAAAGCTCGTACAGAGGCAGACAATGGCAAGCTCCTACACAAAGAGGTGGTGAGGACAACTCGCAATCTTTCAGAAAGCAAAACCAATGACTTTCCCCTTTGCATGCCAACCAGGTCTCAAATGGCAGCCCCCTTAGGAGGAAAGCTGGCACTATTCTCAAAAAATTGGCATATTGTCACAAAGGACAAATGGATCCTGAACATTTTAAACAGAGGCTACAAATTCCATTTTCATACCTTTCCAAAAATGAAAGGCATGCCAAACCTGCCACACAACCAAAGGGCAGAGGCACAAAAGCAAATTTCAGATCTTATAAACATGAAAGCTATTCAAGAGGTACCTACACATGAACAAGGTCAAGGTTATTATTCCAGGCTATTTCTGGTGCCAAGGAAGGGAAAAGATTGGAGACCTATTTTGGATCTTTCCATCCTAAACACATTCCTACTGCACCAAAATTCAAGATGCTCACTCTACAGCAACTTCTTCCCATGCTGGGCAAGGAGTCTTGGCTGGTAACATTGGACCTCAAGGAGGCATACCTGCATGTCCCAATCAGACAAAATTGCAGAAGATACCTCAGATTTCTTGCAGGTTCAACCCATTATCAATTCTCTGCATTGCCCTTTGGTTTATCTACTGCGCCCAGAGTATTCACGAAATGCCTGGCATCAGTAATTGCCTACTGCAGACTTCAAGGGATACAAATATACCCTTATTTGGACGACTGCCTGATCCAAGCGGACAGCAAGCATATTCTTCTGAAATATCTGGCTTATGTAATAATGTTATTAAACTCTCTAGGATACACAGTCAACAAAGAGAAATCAAGACTAATACCCTCTTGGAAGATAATTTTCCTAGGTGCCAATTTGGACACAAACACCCAGATGGCCTACCTCACGCCAGAGAAGCAGGGGCAACTAATTCAATATTTCAGAACACTGGCAAATTGCACCAGGCTGACTGCAAGGAAAATCCTGCAGGCTCTGGGATTCATGGCATCTTGCATCTTACTAATCCCATGCACAAAGCTGCATATGAGAAAACTACAATGGTACCTAAAAAACATATGGTCTCAACACAGCCACAGTTTGGAAACAATAATACCACTAATTCCATGTCTGCAAAAGGAATTTCTGTGGTGGGCTCAAGCATGCCAAACAAACACAGGTCTTCCATTCAGCAAGCCTCAAGCAAATCAAGTCATCACAACAGACGCCTCGGACTACGCCTGGGGGGCGCACATGACAGACCGGTGCATTCAGGGCAAATGGACCCAAAAAGAAAAGCACCTTCACATCAATCAAAAAGAAATGCTAGCAGTGATAAATGCTATTACAGCTTTCAAGGACCTTCTACAACCAGGTCAGCTATTGATAAGAACAGACAAACACCAGAGTTATGTGGTACATAAACAAGCAGGGAGGAACACATTCTTATCCCCTATGCAGACTGGCCATGTCACTTTGGAACATGGCCATGGACTTAGAAATGGAACTACAAGCACAGTACTTGCCAGGCAAGGAAAACACGCTGGCAGACAACCTAAGCAGGAATATGACAGATCCACAGGAATGGAAGTTGCATCCAAAAGTTTTTACAGAAATAATCCAAGAATGGGGAAGGCCAGACATAGATCTCTTTGCCTCCCACAAAAACCATCAATTGACAAAATTCTGCTCAAGGATCTTCCATCCAAAGGCCTGGAGAGTGGACGCTCTCTCTTTCAGTTGGACATCAGTGACAGTTTATGCCTTCCCACCTCTTCCTCTGCTGCCCAAAGTCCTATTGAAGACCAGAGCAGACAGACCAAAGATGACCCTCATTGCTCCGGACTGGCCAAGGCAACACTGGTACCCACTCCTGAGGAGCCTGACGCATTCCCCACCATGGACCCTGCCTCTAATGCCTCTTCTTCTGACTCAGCACAGCTTCAAAACTCTTCACAGTCAGCTGAAAACACTCAATCTAGCTGCATGGAAGATTCCTTAGGATCGCAGCAGGCCCTGCTCTCCAAGGAGGTGCAGGATGTAATTTTGGAGGCCAGAAGGCCATCAACTAGAAAAGCTTACTCTGCAAAATGGAAACGTTTTTGCGTTTGGAATGAGAAAAAGGGCCAGTGCCCTGGAAAACTGAATTTACCTCAAATACTACAATATTTGGCTGAACTGCTAAGCAGTGGACTTTCGGAATCCATGCCTCAGCCATTTCTGCAGAATACAACACTGATCCACCTTTATTCTCTCACCCTCTATTAAGACAGTTCCTCAGAGGGGCTAAGAATTTAAGACCTCCAAGAAAACAACCAATACCTGCTTGGGATCTTAATTTAATTTTGGAAAAACTGACTTTGCCTCCTTTTGAGCCAACTGCCTCATCAGATTTACAATATTTGTCCTGGAAAACAGCTTTCCTTCTGGCTATCACTTCAGCTCGTAGAGTTTCAGAGCTACAGGCTCTTATGGCTGTCCAGCCTTTTATCATCTTCCATCAGGACAGAGTTTCATTACGTACCAACCTGTCCTTTATGCCTAAAGTGGTATCCAGGGTAGCTTTAAATCAGGCCATACATTTACCTACTTTTTATCCTAATCCTCAAAACAAAGGGGAGAGATTACTGCATTCCTTGGACATCCACAGACAGCTGCGTTATTATTTGGACAGAACAAAACCTTTCAGAAAATCAGAACAGCTTTATGTGGCCTATGCGGTAGGAGTTCAAGGAAAGTCAATATCCAAACAGACAATCTCAAAATGGATAGCCCACTGCATACGCTTTTGCTATTCCTTTCATGGCAAAACTGTACCTACAGGCATTAGAACTCATTCTACCAGGGCCACAGCCACCTCTGCAACCTTCCTCAGAGGAGTTCCTACCAAGGATATTTTAGAAGCAGCCACTTGGAGTTCTGTGCATACCTTCTCTAAGCACTACAACCTACCATTATACTCCAAATCTAGAGTAGGCTTTGCCACTGCAGTCTTGCAGGGCATTTTGGCTCCTCCTAGCTCCACCTAGTGCCTACCACCCCTTTCTTAGCTTTGGGATTCTACCCATCTGTTATGACTGCAGCTGTATGCACGATGAACATAGTACAGTTTTGTACCTACCATAAATGTAGATGTTCGAGTGCTAATACAGCTGCAGTCCAGGTTTCCCTCCCTCCTTCCCCTCTAGGGGTCTTCTTTTATGGTGTATTTGCTTGCAACTACTGGTCTTTGATTATATTGCATTGCATTATTACATAATTTTATGTATTGCCTTCTTTCTGGGGGCACCTGACATCTGAGGCAAGAAAAACTGAAGAAAATGTTGTCGGCTGGTTCTTTTATACCCCTGTCACACTGACGTCAGGGAAGAAGCGACGACAACCGACGCCAGACCTAGACTTTGGAATTCGGCCGACCGAGGACCCGCCTGACGGCAGGAGAGCCCATCTGTTATGACTGCAGCTGTATTAGCACTCGAACATCTACATTTATGGTAGGTACAAAACTGTACTTTCTAACCTCTATTCTTTGAACCAGTTTTGGAATTCCACAGTTTTTGCTTCAATTTCCTTCTTTCTCTTCCTAATCATAGATTCTATTATCAAGTACTTCATACGTTCATTGTCTCTGAACTTAAATTTGTCCTTTGCCTTAATCCATCCCAGGATATTTTATTTATTTATTTATTTATTTATTTATTTATTTTATTTTATTTTACATTTGTTAACCGGGATAGTCCGACTGGATACATGTCCATTTTCAGCAGAGGCCCTTGGAGAAAAGCTCCAAACTTACAAACAGATAAAGACAAGCAAGTTACATATTGTATTAACATACACGTTACAGTCTCAAATTTCAAGCCTATGAAAAATACAGTTTATATTCAGAAATATATAAAAATATATGTTACAGTTTCTCTTATCAAACTTATAGGTGCAGCTAAATACAGAGTACCTGCAGAGATGTTAGTTTCTCTTTTCAAACCTTTTAGTGCAAGAGGCAAGTCGCTGTGAATAAAAAAATGCAGGGATGTGGAAGTAGATTAGGCTTTAGTCAGGGTTAGAGCAAGGACATAAACAGTGAGTTTTAAAATACTGGGTTATATATTTTTTTTAACTGATTAAGGGAGGAGTTCTTCAGGTTTTGGCTACTGAATTTGCAAACAAAGATTCTCCAGATAGTTTGTTAGCTTTGACAGATTGAACCAAAAGTTTTGTAGTGGAATGAAGTGGCCTAGTGTTTTTGTAGGGATGGATAATGTTTTTAAGGGAGGGAGTTTTTTCTGGATGGTCATTAACCTTGAATGCTACAGTAAGTTGATTATATTGAATTAGCCTGGGGAGTTCTAGCCATACTAAGATGTTTAGGTTTTGACAATGGTGTGTCCTGTAGGGAGTTCCTGTGGCAAACTTGTCAATTTGATTGTAGCAGCTAGAGAGTTTGCTGATATCAGTTTTGTTCAAGTTAGTGAGTATTGGTGAGGCATAGAGTAGGGTTGAAAGCAGATGAGTACGGGCAATGGCAGTCCTAGCTAGAGGGGTGAGAAAAGGTTTGTTTTGTATAGGGAGACAAGTTATTTATTAACAGTTTTAATAATTTGGTTTATGTGCATATCATATTTGAGGTTGTTGTCTATTATAACACCCAGGGGTTTGATATACATATCTGGTGAGATTATGGTCTCATTGTTAGATGTTATAGTAAATGAAAGTTGAGAGGATTTCCGAGAAGGGGAGAAGAGCAATAGCTTTGTTTTATTAGGGTTTAATATCAGCTGTTGATTAGAGATCCAGTTTTCCACTGTATTAAAGGTTTTCTGGGTTAAACTAAGGAGATCTGTAGGGGTAGATGCTGAGCAAATCAGGATGGAGTCATTGGCATATTGTATACAGGTTGCATCTGGGATTACAGTGTGGAGGTCATTGATAAAGAGGGAGAAAAGAAGGGGACCTAATATGGAGCCTTGAGGGACACCAAGGGTAACTGGGAGAAGGGTGGAGAGTTTGTCCTGCCAAAGGACAGCCTGCTGTCTTCCACTAAGATAAGATTGAAACCATTGTATGGCATGGTTGTTTAGGGATATTTTCTTTAGGGTAAGTAAGAGTAGCTGGTTAACCATGTCGAAGGCCTTGGAAAGATCGAGAAACAGGGTAGAAGATAGTTTGTTGTTGTTACAGTTGGAATTTATGACATTAAGAAAGGAGAGGAGGGCTGCGGTGGTACTGTTCTGTTATCTAAATCCATGTTGGGAGTTGGCCAGAAGATTATGTTGAATAAGGTAGTGTAAGAGTTGTTTATGGGTACACTTTTCCATAATTTTAGCCAGAGGGGAAAGGATAGCTATTGGTCTATAGTTTGACAGCTCAATGGAGCTGCCTCCTTTGTGGAGTGGTATGACATGTGATATTTTCCAGACAGAGGCTTCAGATATGGTTCTGTTTATCAAAATAGAGACAGGGAATGCTATAACATCAGTAGCGTTTTGCAGGTAATCTGCAGGGAGGAGGTCAGCTGAAAGGGTTGCTGGTTTGAGTTTTTTAATTAGGGCTCTAATGAGTGATGTTGGAACTTTTTGGAAGCTGAAGGAGAGAATGTCACTGGGTTTAGGGGTTTCAGCATTAGGACAAATGGGTTTAAGTTTGCTAGCAAGGGCCTGGATGGTTTCTTTAAATAAACTGTTGAAGGTGTTGGCAATGGACTCTGGCGATATTTGGGTTGGGGCTGAGGGAGTTGTAGTTGTGGATGGCCCTGGGTTGAGGAGTTTAATACCTGCCCTGAACATCTGTGGCTTGTTGTGGTGTTTCTGCTGTAGATGGTAGAAATAGTTTTTTTGTTAGTAATATGGAGTTTTTTGTATTATTCCTATATTGTCAAAATTTGAGTCGATCTTGTGAGGCTTTAGAGGAGCGCCAGGCATTTCAGGCATTATTTCTTTGGATGATCTTTAGTTTGGTTTCTTTAGTGAGCCAGGAGGCAATTTGTGTTGTAATTCTAATAGAGCGTGCAGGTACATGGTTGTCAAGGATGGCCGGGAATGTGTTATTAAAGTGTGTTACTGCCTCATCTAGTGGTAGTTGTTTTAGAATTGACCAATTGCATAATTTAAGTTATTCTAAGAATTTATTAAGGTTGAAGTTTTTGTTATTTCTTATTGTTTTATAGGTGGGTAGATGTGGACATTCAACGTTATGTCTAATAGTATACGTTAAGAAATGATCACTTAGATCTTCAGGGAGAGTACCTGATTTGTGCATGTGGTGGGGGCTATTATTTAGTATCTTTATTGTTAGGCTTTCTGATCCTAGTAGGGGAGGTTATAGTTTGTCTAAAACCATGAAGGTTTACGTTGGTGGTTGGGGTCTCTGCAGTGCCTATATTGAGGTCCCCCAGAACAATGGTCTCTTGGGGGTAGGCATTGGATAGCCAATAGAGGATGTCTTCTAGGGTCCCCGAGTTATTACCTGGGGGAATATAGACACATACTATTTTTATACATTTGTTTTTATTTATTTGTAGTTTGGAAATCATAATTTCTGCTTTGTTAAATATAGGTGGTTGAAGGTTGTCTAGAGTAACATTTAGGGTGGTTTTATAGAGAACAGCAACCCCTTCCCCTTTCCTGGTAGTAAGATCTAGCCTGAGTATATTATACCCTGGAGGTAGAATTTCATTATCTGGCATAGTTGGTTTTAACCATGCTTCAGTCAAAGTATGTTGGGGAGTAGGTTGTCAGGAGGGCATGGAGGTTGTGGACCTTATTGGTGATGCTTCTAATGTTTAAGTGATAGGTCAGTAGTGAGTTGGGGGGTCTATTTAGGCTTTGTGTTATGTTCAGGATGTTATGATTAGAGTTAGTGTTGTCTGGGAATGGTGGCCCAGGGTTGGGGTGGATATCCCCCTCAATAGTAAGGGTGTGGGGCAAACTAGCTATGAGCTTTAGAAATGTATTTATCAGTTTCTGATAGTATTTAGTTTTGGTGTTAACATATCAGAGTATAACAGAGTGGGTGTTAGGAGGGGTAAAGGAGTTGCCGTCAATGGACATGAATGAGTGGGCAGAAAGGTTTGAGGGGATTGGGGTGGTAGTAAGGTGGTTGGGATGGATATTATCCCACTTTTTCATTTGCTCCCATTGTAATGGTTTCCTATCTGTTTATGTGCCAGTTTTGTAATATAGGATTGTTTTGTTTTTTTCCCCTATACATATTCCTTTAGGTAGTAATTCCCTTTTCCAACAAACATACAATTTATGTGTAAGTATATTTTTAGCCAGTCAGTAGATACTGTTAAGGACTATCTTCTGAGCCTTCACTGCTAAAGTTGATCAAATATTTAGCCTTCTATCTGCCTGACTGTATGTGGCCTGGGAGAGGAACATTTGTTCCATTTTGGTTTGTAGTTTGTCTATAGTATGAAGTATGTCATTCTCAGTTGTATCCTTTTATGATATGATAATAATAATAATTGTTATTATTGTTATTGTTTGTTAACCAGTTAATTAAATTCTACTGGATACCAAGGAGCAAAGTCTGGTTAGGTGCACAGTCAGAGCATGGTCAAATGGGTCCCTAGGCAGGGTAATGGTTTGGGCCCCCCCCCCCCCCCCCGCAGCCATTCCGGTGTCCCAATTATTTGGCTGTTTCTCCTCAGTTACCATAACCACTGTTCAAGCCTTTCAGTGTGCATACTATTATCTTCTTTATTTCTACAATGATTACAGATATTTGGATTTAATTTAAAACTTTTATTTTAAAATTTATAGCCCAAACACTAATAGATATTTGCAAAACAAAACAATACAGTCTCACAATGAAAACAGACTTAGCATTAGCAAAAAACTTCTCTGCCCTTGAAACTGACACTCACTGAAACAGCATTGAAACCCACATTCAAAGAAAATCTATCTGGCCAGTGGAGGATAAAGTTTACCTATGGGCTATTTTCAAACCGTAGGCTCCTTGCACACATTTTAGGACGATACATACATGCATGTGTTCTTTGATTCACCTTCCTGATTGTATTAAGTTATATTCCTTGTGTAATACAGTACCACTTGTTAGAATGTATTTTAAATTTGTAGTTCTGAACATTTTTCCAGTAGGCAACGAAACAAAATATATGAACCAATAATGACAAAACTGCCCATTTCAGTACATTTCAACCATAAAGGCCACTCAAACTTCTGTCTTTACATATCAGTCAATATAATTTCTGTAAAAATAAAAGTCATCTGAATAATTCCACATTAAAGAGATCTATAACAAATGGAGAGGTTGCTGTTAGCAAACAACTTTATATTTCAGTGTTTTATCTACAAAGTCAGTACCTGGTGCCCTTGAAAAATAAATTGCTTGTGTTATATTAAAAAATGGTAAGCTGATAATATTGCAGTTAGGGATTGAATAGCAAACTTGACCGCAGGTTCATAGTTACTAGGCATGTCATCCGAAGGAGGACACACTCGGGACTGCAGCACCCTCCCTTAAAGTACAACACATTATCAGCAATCATACCTCTCAAGTGTACGTGTTCATGTTCCTCGAAGTTCCTCACAGTTCCACAGGGTCTGTCACACATTCATTGTTAGGAATTTTTTAAGTGAAATCCCTGGTAAATAGAAATTAATCATATTAATTCATTAAAGGATATTCTTTCGAAGTAAAACCAGCATATTTTAACCATCCTATGACATTCCTAGTTGAAGCTGTTAGTAAGCCATTAGTATGTGTTCCACATTTTGCCCATTTGTTCCACATTATGAAGGCGAATATTCCTCATTTTGGAGATGGAAGGTTGAGTGCTATGTCAGAAATCCATCTACATGCTGTGGGAGTAGAACCCACAGCCTTCTGCATCAAAAACAAGTATACTAACTGTTGTGCTGCTAACACCGCTTTCAAATTCTGTAGCACAATACTGATGATCATTTGCTGAACAAAATAATTGCACATTGAAAAGTGACTTAGTATGAACAGCAGTAGACTTCTCTTCCCTTGAAGCTCATAATTCCTTGGAAATGCACCAAAGCTCACATTTCCTTGGGAATGTACCAAAGCTTACAATTCCTTGAAAATGCACTGAAGCTCAATTCTTTGAAAACACACAGAAACTCATATATTTTTTGATTAGTTTGGTAAAAGGTATAGAGGATTCAGGCTCTTTTCTCCTGTAACCAAGGTATAAGGTTTGAGACTGAGCAAATTAACTAACCTACCATCCCTAACTAAGGCATTTTTCACACACACACAAACACACTGTTCGTCTGTGCTTACTGATGGGTGGAATAGGAACATCATTTGTCCATGTTTGGCAGAAAGTGTGTTTCCACATCCAGGCAGCATCATTGTTCATCCATGCTTAAGGTCCAGATAGGAACATGTTGTCTTGTATTTTACATTCTGTGCATGGAACACGGAAAAGAAGCAAGCAAGAGGTGTGTGTATTGCACAGACACAGAGGGTGTTCTTAAAGAAGAATGTTCGTAAAGAACAGATTTATTTTTTTTTTTGTAATTAAAAAAAAAAATGTGGCAGCACCCCCCCCCCCCCCCCAGCCAGCAAGGGCCCTAGGCAACTGTCTAAGTTGCCTAGTGCTGGATCCAGTTCTGGTTAGGTGACTTACTCAAGGTCTCACAGTAGAAAATGAGGGCTGATGGAATCAAAGCCTGTACCATAAGAATTACAGCTCAAAGCCTTAATCCTCTATGTCAACTCCCAGATGTGTGAGACTTCTAACCCTCCTTTATCTATTGGTGGCATAATTTTATACCAGTTAACTGAAGGCTTGGCATCATAGAGAAACTGTTTAATCTCTGTCTCTGCAATACCTCCCAGTAACCCAGAGTTGAAAGAAAAAGGTTGTCCAGGATGTAGAATTAGGGACACTGTAAACATTTTAATGCCTGAATTTTATTGTCTAAATTTACTGGTAGCCTTTTCCATTTATTTGTTAAGCGTAGGATCTTTTCTATAGTCTCTACATGTTTCTTTTGGTACTTGTTGTGCCTGTTAAGTTATCTGTGTTCCAAGGTATTTCTTCCTGAAATGCCTCCACATAATACAAGTATTGTTGTACTTTATTATGTGATGGACCATACTGTACTGGAAAAGCTTTAATTTTATTTTCATTTAACTTATGGCCTGAGATTTTGGCAAAGAATTTCAGTACCTGAAAATTTATTGAGTGCTTTTGGTTGTAAAAGAAATACTGGATTTCATCAGATTAAGTACTTAAGCATTTTCTATTTTTGCATCTTGTTTTTTGAGTTATGTGACTTTTTAATTGATTAAGTGCATGTATTGATGGCAATTCAGATGTTCATCGTGTTACCCTGCTGCAGTCATCACACTTAGGTTATCCTGTCGTCAGGCGGTCCCGCAGTCGGCCTGAATTCCAAAGTCTTGGTCCGGCGTCGGTTGCTGTCGCTTTTTCCCTGACGTCAGTGCGCCAGGGGTATATAAGAGGCATCCGACGCCATTTTCTTCAGTCTTTTTTGCCGCGCAGTGCCCAAAGCAGAAGCAGTTCGCAAGTGCCGGTCGGCCGACACCTGAGATTTTCGAATAGAATTTCAGTCCGAAGTCTTCAAAGCTAAGTACCCCGTTGGGGAACTTTTTCTTGCCTCAGTCCAATGTCAGAAAAAGTTAACAATTGCATTTGTTGTGGGAAGCAAATACCTCATAAGGACTTTCATTCTTATTGTATACCTTGCCTAGGCCCAGACCACAACGTCACCCGTTGTTGGTTTTGTGCTAGGTTCAATAAGCGAACTATAAAGCGACGCTTTGATTTCGCACAACACTATTTTGGTAGGAAATTTAATTACACTATGCCGTCGGAGCAACCGACTACCGGCGTGCATAAAAAATGCAAAGATAAAGACAGGCAGCCTAGATCCAAGCCAGATTCCAAGGCCTCGGCTGGGCTGGTCGCCAGTTCTCCGGTTTTCAGTGCGGCGCCTACGCAGCCCCTGACGACCGCAGAATTGGAACCCCAGACCGCTTTGGATTTTCAAGCAGAGAGTTCTAGGCCGACGCAGCCATTTTCTTTAGGCCCTACCGACAACATTGCAGAAGGAGAAGCCGGTGCTGCGGAAACACCTTCGGTTACAGAAGGTGTCTTCAGACCGACTACTCTCACCATACAATCTTATGCTAAGCTTAAGACCCCTCTAAAACCAAAAAAGACTGCACATCAGTCTCCAGTTCAAGGCCCCATGCCTAAGAAATGGATGCTTAAAATGGCTGAAGATTTGATTTCTTTAATCAAGGGTTTCCAACCCCCCCCCCCCCAGACAAAAGGCCCAGACAAGAGGAGGATTATGCCTGCTCTGATCAAGTGTCTATTTCCTCAACTCCTCTGAGAACAGGATTACTCCTTTCCCCCTTATGAAGATTCTGATGCTGAAGATTCCATTCCCTCAGCTTCTCCCCCTGAAGACTATTCCTTTGGGGAAACCTTACATACCATGAGGGAACATTTCCACTGGGAAGGTCAGGACTACTCCGACTCAAAGAAAAGGCTCAGAGAGTTTCTTTTACTCCCCCAGCACAGACCACTTGCTATCCCTCCAGTTTTAGACATTGTGGATGATGTTTACTTAGAATCTAGTCTAAATCCAGATTCTCTGCCTCCTGCTCCAGCCAAACCAGATAGATATTATAGAGTGCCTGACTCACATAAATTCCTTTACAAAAGCCCTGTTGCTGACCCAGAGACAATCTCCCAGGGTCCCAAATGGGCTAAGGCTTCTATGGCTAAAAATCCTGTACCCTCTGAAAGGGACTCCAGAGCACTAGATATGTGGGGGAAGAAGGTTTACACCTCAGCTACTCTAGCTATGAGAGCACTAAATTGTCAATTTCACATGCTGAAATACCAGCAATTCCTAATGTCTCAAATAAAACAAAAGATGAGCACGCACCCACAACAGTCTGAATTCAAAGAAATGCAGGATCTGTTGCATGCAGCTGAACAGGTGGGCAAACATACTTTACAATGTGGATTTGATTCCTTGGAAGCTTCCTGTAGAGCAGCTGTTACTGGGTCTGTTATACGTAGGCATGCTTGGTTAAAGGAACAAACTCTGCCTGATCATGTTAAAGCAAAGTTACTAGATGCACCCTTACAGCCAGATGTCTTATTTGGGGTTAAAGCAGAAGAGGTTTTAAAGAAAATGGAGGATAAGGCAAAATCTATGCAGACTGTCAAAGATTTCTTACAGGTACAACCCCCACGCTTCAGCAGAAATTGTCCAGCAAAAAATTGGTCCTTTCCAGCTTCTGACAGACCACAGAGAGGTAAATACAGACGCCCAAGGGGCAGAGGACAAGCACAAATCCCTTACAAACCTTGCCAATGGGGCACTGCAACACAGAAGGGAGGAGAAGACCGGTCCCAAACTACTAGAAGACAAACACAATGACTTAAACCTCAAACTGCCAAGCAAAAATCTCTTGGCAGCTCCCTTGGGAGGAAAATTAGCATTTTTTTATAGACAACTGGTGCATCGTCACAAAGGACAAATGGGTCCTAGACATTATCTCACAAGGATACAGATTCCATTTCCACACCTTGCCAATGATAAAAGGAATGCCAAACTTGCCACAAAATCAATGGGCAGAGGCACAAAAACAAATTACAGCTCTCATGGACATGAGAGCCATTCAACTGGTACCTACACAGGAGCAAGACCAAGGATTTGACTCGAGGCTCTTTCTAGTTCCCAGAAAGGACAATGCTTGGAGACCCATTCTGGACCTTTCAATTCTAAACACCTTCTTGCAAGTACCCAAATTCAAGATGCTAACACTACAGCAGCTTCTTCCCATGTTGGGCAAGAAAGCTTGGCTAGTAACGTTGGACCTCAAGGAGGCATACCTGCATGTCCTTATCAGACAAAATTGCAGATGATACCTCCGTTTCATTGCAGTTTCAACCCATTACCAATTTTCTGCACTGCCCTTTGGCTTATCTACTGCACCCAGGGTCTTCACAAAATGCCTGGCACCAGTAATTGCATTCTGCAGACAAAGAGGAATTCAAATATACCCATACCTGGATGACTGCCTCATCCAAGCAGAAAGCAAGGACATTCTCTTACAGCATCTGACTTTTGTAAAACACCGTCTAAGTTGCCTAGGGTACACAGTAAACGAAAAGAAATCAAAACTAGTGCTCTCACAAAATATGACATTCCTGGGTGCCAGCTTGAATACAACGGCCCAGATGGCTTATCTGACGCCAGACAAAAAATTACAACTAACTCAATACTTCAAAATAATGGCAACAAAGACCCAACTCCCTGCAAGAAAAATTCTGTAGGCCTTGGGCTTCATGGCATCTTGCATACTACTAATACCATTTGCAAAACTGCATATGAGGAAATTACAATGGTACCTGAAAAGCGTATGGACTCAACACAGCCACAGCTTGGAAACAATGATACCTCTCATTCCCTGCCTTCAACAGGAGTTTCTATGGTGGTCGCAGGCATGTCACTTCAACAAGGGTCAGCCTTTCACCTTACCCCCAGCCAGGCAAACTATGAGAACAGATGCATCGGACTATGCCTAGGGGGCACACATGGCAGGACGGTGCGTTCAAGGCATATGGATTGCAGATCAAAGGAATCTGCACATTAATCAAAAAGAAATGCTAGCTGTATAGAATGCACTGACAGCCTTCAAGGACCTCTTGCATCCAGGACATCTTATAATAAGGACAGACAACACCACAGTAATGTGGTTCATAAACAAACAAGGGGGTACACACTCCTACCCTCTATGCAGGCAAGCAATGACCTTGTGGAACACAGCACTGGCTTACCAAGTTCAATTACAAGCTCAATTCCTGCCAGGAAAAAAGAACACATTGGCAGATGACCTAAGCAGAAACATCATGGATCCCCACGAGTGGAAACTGGATCCACAAGTATTTGCAATGACAACTCAAAAATGGGGGCGCCCAGACATAGACCTGTTTGCCAACCCCCAAAACTATCAGCTTTCAAAATTTTGCACAAGGACATTTCACCATCAAGCTTGGAAAGTGGACGCACTCTCATTCAGTTGGAAAATGCTGACAGTATATGCCTTTCCTCCATTGCCCCTTCTCACAAAGGTGCTGCTGAAAGTCAGGATGGAGAGACCTCGAATGATACTCATTGCCCCGGACTGGCCACACCAGCACTGGTACCCACTACTAAGGAACATGGCCCAGGGCCCACCATGGATTTTACCACAAATTCCTCATCTACTCACACAGCAAGGCAGTCAGATTCTACACAGCCAGTTCAAAACCTTAAATTTGGCTGCATGGCACATCACCTAAGCAACCAGCCAGCCCCTCTTTCACAAGCTGTTATGGATGTCATTCTGGAGGCCAGGAGGCCCAGCACCAGGAAAGCCTACTCAGACAAATGGAAAAGATTTTGCGCCTGGAACCAAGCTAAATGCCAAAATACCCTTCAGCCGGACATGCCTCAGATTCTACAATATTTAACTGAGATGTTACACAAAGGACTTTCTTTTTCATCTATTAAAATCCACGCCTCAGCTATTTCTGCTCACTACAACACGGATCCTCCCTTATTTTCACATCCACTTCTAAGGCAGTATCTCAGAGGGGCAAAAAACATTAGGCCTCCCAGGAGAGCGCCAACACCAACTTGGGACCTAAATTTTGTTCTGGAAAAACTTACGCTGCCACCTTTTGAGCCAGCTTTCTCAGATGACTTAAAGTTTATATCATGGAAGACTGCCTTGTAGCAATTACTTCAGCCAGAAGAGTCTCAGTGCTACAGGCACTAATGGCAGTAGAGCCTTTCCTCATTTTTCATCAAGACAGAGTTTCTCTATGAACTAACCCCTCCTTTATACCAAAGGTGGTATCCAGTGTGGCTCTAAATCAAACCATCCACTTACCCACCTTCTTTCCAAATCCACAGAACAAAGGAGAAAGACTCCTGCATTCCTTGGACATTCACAGGCAACTACATTACTACTTGGATAAAACTAAGGCTTTCAGAAAATCTGACCAACTTTTTGCATCCTATGCTACAGCATCACATGGAAAGGCTATCTCAAAACAGACCATTTCCAAATGGATAGGACATTGCATACATTTTTGCTACACCCATCATGGAAAACCAGTCCCTGCTAGCATAACGCCCCACTCCACCAGGGCAGCAGCTACATCTACAGCCTTCCTCAGGGGGGGTGCCAACCAAGGATACTCTGGAAGCTGCAACTTGGACTTCAGTATATACCTTCACCAAACACTATCACTTACCACTTTACTCTAAGACTAGAGCTGGCTTCGCCACTGCAGATTTGCAGGGCCTTCTAGCCTCCTCTAACCCTGTTTGACTCCACCTCCCATCCTTAGCTTTGGGTTTCTACCCAAGTGTGATGACTGCAGCAGGGTAACACGATGAACATAGTACAGTTTTGTACCTACCATAAATGTAGATGTTCGAGTGTATACCCTGCTGCAGTCCAGGTTACCCTCCCTCCATCCCCTCTGACCTAACTAAAACCTTTCAGTACCTTAAAATCTGATACAACCGTTGTGGTGTATTTGCTTATAGCTGGGGGAATGTTTCGTTTGTGCTAAGCTTTTATTATTGGTACTATCTACTGACCATTTTTTTGGGGGGCACCTGACATCTGGGGCAAGAAAAACTGAAGAAAATGGCATCAGATGCCTCTTATATACCCCTGGCGCACTGACATCAGGGAAGAAGTGACAGCAACCAACGCCGGACCAAGACTTTGGAATTCAGGCTGACTGCGGGACCGCCTGACGACAGGATAACCCAAGTGTGATGACTGCAGCAGGGTATACACTCGAACATCTACATTTATGGTAGGTACAAAACTGTACTTTTATCTTATTCTGATGATATCCAATGTTTTTTAAGGGTGCAAACGCTCAATAAATTTTGCATAAGGCTTGTGGAAGTATATTTTTGGAGACATAACCTTGCCATTGGGATAGCCTTTGGTGTTCTATATTTGTTTTATAGTTAAATAAATTGACACCAAACACAGCTAGTGAGTTTCATCTGTTTATTGTTTCTTGGAAATTCCTGAATATCCAGCCCCTTGTCGAATTATCTGAACCAAAGCTTCCAAGTGTACTGCTAGTAATAAAAGGTAAAGAGGACACCTTTGTCTCATTCCTCTTTCTAACTTAATAGGTTGGATAAAGGTCCTCCCTCAACTTTTATGATCGCCTCAGAGTTCTTTTTTTTTATATATTTATTTTATGGACTGATTTCATCCAACTGTCTGATAAACTAAATTACTCCAGTATTTTCCATAAAAAATTCACAATGAACCCTATAAAATGCTTTCTGTGCATTTAACCTTAGTAACAGTGTGAGTTTTCCTGTTTAAGCTTCGTCCTGTATCAAAACTATTCTTTTAATGGTTTTCTATCACAATGTCGCAGCACATGTGTGGGACCGATCATATACCCAAATCAAAATGTCGGAAACTGCACCATTTAATCCGCAGAAGAGCAAATCTGCAATCCAATGATTATCAACTTTGTTTGAAACACCTGCCACTTCCGGATGTCTGCTATGACCGTTATACCTCCAATATGGGGAACTATGCCCACCACACCCCCTGCTAATTATATATACTAACCCCAAGGTCACACTGTACAGTGAGGGAAGGGGTACATGTCCAGATCCCCACTATAGTGTGATCTCCACGCAGAATGCACACTGGCATTCGCTCTTTTGTGACTTCGGCATTTGTTGGTTCGCTAATACGAACCGTTGACAACAGCCTTTCGCACATCTGTCATTGCAGATGTGCTCCTCAGCATTGTGATGGTAAACCCTTTTAATACAGTATCACATGTCTAATGCCTGGCACAAACTTGTTTCAATCTAAATTTATTATTTTTGGCATCAGTTTTTCAAGTCTGTATGCCAGTACTGAAACAAAAGCTGAGTAATAGTGATTAAAGACTAAAATGGGTTTGTAAGAGGTTGGGTTAATTGAATTGTTTCCTTCTTTAAGAATTGTTAGACTAGCTCTCTTTCATGATTTTGGCATTTGTGTTTGTGATAGTATGTTAATAAGTAGAAACTGCCGAATCTGGTCTTCTCCCCACTTCCTTACATAATTCTGTAGGGATACCATGTGTTCTGGTTATTTATTTGTTAATTGCTTTTATAACTGACTTTAATTTCTTCAGCTGTTATAAGTATGATTAATGAATTGCTTCTCTAGTGTCTTGGTTTTATTATGTGTTACTCTGACGTAAATTCCTGTACTTTTTCCAGTTTTCTTCCACCTTTTGCATATTAAATAAATTGTCAGTCTTCTTATTATTGAAGCTGTTATCAGAGGCTTTTTATGTGCTTTCATCATATTGTAATCTTCCAGTTTTATTATTCTCCTCAGTCTAGTAATTTTGTCTTTAGAATGTTAAATTATCAGGGCTTCATGTGGGAATTTATTTTGTTATTTGCAATGTACTTACAATTTAGATGATTTTGCTGTATCTTTGCCTGTTGAACAGAAGTGTTATATGAATAAAATTGTTTCTAATGTGACTCAGGTTTTGAAACATGATTTGAGGAGTGTCTTGGAAGTTGAAGACACTCTTTCTAGAAATGCATCCACTTCTGCCACTTCTGTTCTATTGAGGAGGTTTGTTTGGTTACATAACCAGAATTTTTCTGAAGATTTAAAAAGTGAGTTTTTGAAAACTCTTTTAAGATCTGAATTTTTTCTGGTCCTGCTGCTACCCAGATTCTCAAATAATACGTGAGAGAGGTAAATTGATGCATGGGGCATCTAGAGTGTTTCATATTCCCAGGATTTCCCCTAACAAGGTGCCCATCTTCAAAGGTTAATAGGTGTATACTAGGCTAATGACCACAGGGCATTTGTAAGCATAGCCAAGCATCCCAGTTGTATCAAGTGTATGTGCCTTAGAGGTTATTTTAAAGTGTATATGTAAACTAGGGCAACATTTATAGGCTGCTTCTGACCATTAGAGACATAGGTGCTAGACCCAGGGTGTACTTCAATTTCCCATACAGTGGTTCAGGTTTCTCTTAAATAGGATTAGGGAAGAGCTGTGCTTCAGATAGATGGGAAGCCTGTTCCAAAGAAGGGTAATTCTCTCGAGACACACATACCTGTCCTTCCAACATGTCCTGTTTGTTTTGTAAGCAAAGTTTAAATCCCTAGATCGAGTAATTCTGATGCTTTTCATTTTGTGGATATGCAAAAGGTCCATCGGAGTGGGATCCAAGGATGCCTTGTATGTCAACAGTCTGTAGGAAACAAGACTATAGAGATGTAGTTAAGTACTAGGCTTGCTGCCCTTGCAGACCATTTTACGCCTAACCAGTTTCCTCAAAGGTGAAAATCAAACCATGTACCTTGTATCTGTGAGGTAAACACCTTAACCATTATGTCAACACGACTTCTGCCAGGGCAGAACTAATAAAAATTCCAGCCTATCAAGAGTCAGGGTATCAAGAGGAAAGAGCAGGAAGATAATGCTTACAAATCAAATAAAATGGGTTTACCAAAAAAAAAAAATCTTTCCCCAGCTAAAGACCGACTGTGCTAAGACTCTGGGCATCCTGTCCCTTTCTCTTGTCCCCCTTCTCCTTTCACCTTCCACCAGGATTTAGCACAACTCAGCAAACTGGCCACAAATAATTTCAGCCAAGGGATGCTGAGACTAATTCTGTGAGACAGAAAACTCACCTCCCTTCAGAGAAATCCCCCCGCACCCTCCAGACTAGACACAGCTGTTCTCTCCAGTACTCCTTCACAGGTTACAAGTAAGGGTTATAGAACCAGTTACTGCACCACTAAAAGGAAATGGATTTTACACCACAGTCCTTTTGGTATCTAAAAAGCAGCTGCCGTGGAGACGAATGTTAGATTTGGCATACCTAAATACTTTTCTGAAAGTACCCACATTCAAAATACCCTGCAGACAGTCCTCCGCTGTCTTCCAGACCACTGTTTTATGGTGACTTTACCATCTGAAGGTTGCTTGTCATCACATACCAATTGTGCCCAACTTCAAGCTGAACCATCAAATGGCTTTTCTAATTGAAGACGTAGTCCTGACTGTTCAGAACATTTTCAGGGATTTCTCTCTTCAAGAAGTTGCCTCTGCAACAAAGTTTCTCAAAATTCTAGGCCTCATGGCATCAGTGATCCTCATGACATCATAGACCAGATTACACATAAGAAAGATTCAATAGTACTAGCACCTGCTTCCGTTGGAGTTCCTAGTACTAGTGGTGGATTTTGCAAAACAAGAGTTACAGTGGTGGAGGGATCAGATGTCTCTCAGTCCACGCCTACCCTTCTCCCTCCAGACACCATTTCAGTCAGTCAGTCCAGATGGATTCTGCAGATTTTGCATGGGGAAAAGTGTCCAGAAGAGATTAAGTGGAAGGTGAATAGGGTCCTTCAGATGCCACAAAGCACATAAATGTCAAAAAGAAATTTTAGCAGTGATTCAGACCTTAAAGGTTCTTCACCACTGATGGTCTCCAGGTCCCACTTTATTGGTCACAGATGACACCACAGTCATGTGGTACCTGAACAAACAAGGAAGCACAAGGTCATATCTCTTTTGTCAGTTTGTAGTGATGGCCTGGGAGCTAGCCTTACAGCATTCTCTGATGCTTCAGATCTCATACATCCTTTCAGAGCAAAACATAGTGGCAGACAGACTAAGCACATCCTGGACGGACCCTCATGAATGACAGCTCTGGACAGAGGTCTGCCTGGATTTGGTCCGAATATGGGTACACTTCAAATAGATCTGAACTCTTTCTTTCAAAACTGACAGTTGGAAAATTCTGTTTGGAACATCCTTGCAATCATACTTGGAGGACAGAAGCATTCCCATTCCCTTGGATGGGGAATATTCCTTTATTCCTTTTCACTGATACTCAAGTTACTTCTGATACTTCAGAAAGAATTCCCAAAGATCATTATGGTGACCCCCTTCTGGCCCATGCAAAGATGTTCTCCTATTTAATGGAATTGGCTAAGGGCAGTTACCACAAGCTTTCTCACTCTGGATCTGTGCACACTGTGTCAGGGGTGACTGGCGATCTCCACCATGGAAAAACTGTTGCTGGCAGACTGAATGATTTCTATCTTAATACATTTTAAGCCCTTTTCTATGAGGATATTCAGCAGGTATTGAACAAGGCAAGAAAACCTGCAACTAGAAAGTTTTATGCTTACAAGTGGAAGAGGTTTTCTAGGTGGTCCGATGCCAGAGGGCCTGGTATGGTGTGTATCTCTCTGGTTTTGAAATATTTGTGTGAGCTACTCAGTGAATGCAGACAGGCAAAGCAGTTCCTGGACAGACCGTCATGAGTGGAAACTCTGGACAAGGGTCTGCCTGGATTTGGTCCAGAGGAGTGCAGCAAACTGTTTCATCAAAGTTTCCATCTCAGCTGCCTGGGAGAAGATCTAATAAATCTACTTCAGGCAATCTTTTTGATTTGACATCAGCTATTCCATCTCAGCTTATCTGCCCATGGATTTCCCCTCTTTTGTCTCTCTTTCTGGTCAAATAGTTTATGAATGGAGTATTGCACTTGAAAGCCCGTCAGAAGCAAATTCCTCATCCTTGAGATCTCAACTTTGTTCTTGAAAATTGATCTTCTCTTCTCTTCTTTTGGAACTGCCTTTCAGGCTAATTTGCGGTTCATCACTTGAAAAACTGTTTTGCTTATTGCTGTGACATTTGTAAAGTAAGTCTCTGAGCTGCAAGCTCTCATGGTAGTCCAATCTTATCTGATTTTCCACAAGGATAGGGTTGTTCTACAAACAAATCCTTCTTTCATGCTAAAAGTTGTTTCTAAATTTACCCTATATCAAGCCATCAGTCTTCTAGTTTTCTTTCTGGAACCTAAAAACAAGGAGAGAAGATTTTGCATACCTTGGATGTGCACAGGCAGCTCAGGTTCTATCTTGACAGAATTATTCCATCCAAGAAAGCTGAACAGCTGTTACTTTACTATTCTTTAGAAAAGTCAGCCTGTCCCTAAGCAAATAGTTGTTCATTGGTTGTCCTCTGCTGCTGTTTTTTTTTTTGTTTGTTTGTTTCTCCCACCATGGTAAATCTATTATAGACCAGGTTAAGACTCATTTAACCAGAGCTTTATCCTCCTCTCTGACTTATTGTAAAGGACTTGACTGTAGAAGCATACTAGAGGACACAACTTGGCCCTCTGTTCATGCCTTTACAAAGCACTAAAAATTGGATTATTTCTCATGTTCCAGAGCAGGCTTTGAGAGGACCATTCTCCAGGAGCTCCTAGATCCTTATTATTCCTTCTGTCAGGTAGGGTAAGCCTTGGGAATCAACCCATATGCCACTGAGACGGTATGAATGATGAACACAGTACAGTTGTGCAAGTCCTTACATACCTGTAATTGTAGATGTTCGAATTTCACACTGCATCAGTGGCAGCACCCACCCACCATCCCCCTTATTTTGTACATAGTTTGATGGTATTCAACCTTTGTTGTGTTGTTGTCTAGTTTTGTTTTTTTTTTCTTTTTTTTTTTTTTTTTGTGGCTGCAGATTGGCTTGTTTCAGGCAATTCTTGCTTCTGGTCCTTCTTGGTTTGTCCAATCCCCTGTCACATTGAGTCAGAGGAGGGGATTCTAATCTCTGGTAAACTGCCATTGAAGGTTTTTGCAAACTTTAAGGCAGTGTGAAATTCGAACGTCTTCTGTTACAGTTAAGCAAGGCTTGTGCATCTGTAGTTTCTCCTTACTCCACATAGCCTCCTGAAAGAGCTTTCAGTTATGTGGAAGGCTGCCAGAAAACATTTTTATTAAGAGTAGGAATACATTCTGGTGAAAAGTGTTTTTAGTGTAGAAGCAGCTGCCTGGGAACTTGTAGATCTGTGTCATTGAAGTTAGGCAGTGTTTTTTTGATTTGGACCTTGGGTATTCTACTTTCACTAAACCTTTTGTTTTGAGCACTGGCAAACCATTTCATCAAAGTTTGCACTGCCTGGGATTAGATCTGTTTTATCTACCTTGAGCAACTATTTTGATTTGGACATCAGCTGTTCCATTGTGAAAAATCATGTGACTTGTTGAGCATTGCTATACCATTTAATCAAAGGTTTTAAAATTCCCCTACGATTGTACAACACCAAGGGCTCTTATATTAAGTAAGAGGGTTGAAGGGATAAATCCTACTCTATAGGATGTTGGAGGTTTCTCCCCAGTTCAACAAGAACTGAGTTTTATTATTATTATTGTGCTGCTGTTAGTGATGTAATGGTTTATGAATGCAGTGGAACTTGACAGACTGTATCATATCCCTGTTATTTGACTGCATGTGTCTTCTGTGTTGCCCCAACATGACCTTCTGGATGGCAGAACTCTTGCTTAGCACTGGTTGATTAAACTAGTCTTTAGAGATCTCCATCTCCACCAGTGGCACAGAACACTGTATATTCCACTGGACTCTAACGTAATGGTTGACAGGGTAACTTTTTACGTATCAAGTCAGTGCACTTTTTATTTTATGTATTTACTTAATGAACTTGAAATTTCTGTCTTGGAAAATTTTCTCTCTTTCATCTGTTATGTGCCATATTTGGATTTCCATAAGAGCTGAGTACTCTCTAGTATTAACTGCTTTTTAGGGTAGTTTCAGAACTCTGAACAACCCAGTCTATTCCATCTTTCTGTGTACTTCCCTTGGGTAGATTCCAGGAAGACCTTGACGGTTTGGCTTTGCCCTCATATTTTTTATTTATGAATGGGTATGTGAGTTCAAGGATATGGACCATTTGTTTTTGTGCTTTTTGCCGTACGTAATGGGTGGCTGTCATTTCCACTGTATTGATAGCTAAACTTTGGCAGTGATTATTCTGTTAAGGATATAGCTAGCTTCTCTTACCCGTTTCAGGAATGTGTCCATTTTTTCAGTTCCTAACTCCTCCCTTTGTTAGTTGGCAAGTGCACTACTGTACCTGCTGTTCTCTTCCATGTGAATGAAGTTCCTTGAAACCATTGTGCATAGCTGTAGAGCAATACTGTATTTGACACACTGATGACTCTATGTCCTACCTTCATGCTCAGAATGCACATATTGAGTCTGACCTACAGGTGTTGCTCCTGTAGTTGTTAAACTTCCTGTCCCTTCCCCCACTATGGTCAGATTGACATCAGCTGTTCAGTCTCTCCCCTTTGGAGCTACGTCCTCCATTCCCTTGATTGCTAATCAACCTTGGGTCATCTGGGTTATAGTCAGCCCTGTATGTCACTATTCTGCATAGCTAGCTGGAATATATCTGTCTCTGATGCCTATACTTAAGCTTACATTTCCACTCCAGGAATAAAAAATCCTTTACCAGTTTGACATTTTGGGGCTATGCTTAGTGATACCCTTTCATTTTAGATAGTCCCTCCAGCTCATTCTTCCCTTTCTGGAGGATTTTACATAGTGATTTAGAGTCTCAGCTGATAACCACTGCAAAAGATGCCTTGAAGTAAAATATAATGGACATGTGAGCCATCATTTGCGCTGATCTTTGAGTGGGCCCTCTCCTTAAGTACTATTTTACCTATCTGCTTATCTCTCTCTCTTGTGTTGCATGGCATCTGTAGTTTTATCAGATGGGATTGTTGCCTTCAGGATTGGTTTATAATTTTATGTCCTCATTAGTTTGTTTCTTCTTGGGGCAGCCACAGTGGTTAGCTTTGCCTCCTCACAGCAAGAGGTTCTCTGGTTCGATCCTCGGCTGGGGTCCCTTCTGTGCGGAGTCTACATGTCCTCCCTCTGGTCGTGTGGGTTTCCTCCGGTTTCCTCCCACATCCCAAAGACATATGCTGTAGGTGGATTGGACACTCTAAATTGGCCCTAGGCATGGGTGCGTGCATGTGTGTCTTCTGTGGAAGGTTGGGCGCTGGGCTAGCAACTCAACACCGTAAAACTCCACTGCCAATCATGAGCGGACAGGTGATCCGCTGTGGCAACCCCTAACTGGGAAAAGCCGAAAGAAGAAAATTAGTTTGTTTCTTCTTGCACACCTGTGTCACCCATGTCCCATGAAGTCAGGAGTGGGAAGCATGGATATGAGCAAACCTTTCTTGTCTATTGCAGGAGGGCTTCATTGTGTACTGACAGAGGGGGATTTGAAGCTTGAGATCTTAAAAAAACTAGCATTGTTTAACTCTTAGGGAAATCTCACATGTTACACATTGAAAAGGGCATTTTCAAAGACTGTCTGATATGGCAGGTACTCGCAGATATTATTTTAGTGTTAAACAGTAAAAACATACTTTATTGTACTCTTTATTGTTTTAAGTTCATTGTCTAGATACATATTTAAAGTAAAATATTTTTGCTTAGGTCACTGATCTCCTCCCAAACAGGAAACTGTGTTAGTGTAGCATTGAAAGATTGTTTTCTTCTTTGTTTATACATGTTTTTATTTGTTTTTATTAATATATTTTTTTAAGTTCTCCATAGGAATTGCCCAATGATTCCCCTTCCCATATTCCATGTGCTCATTTGTACCATCCAGAGGTGAGAGAAAGGTGAAGTATCTTGTGGAGATCACTGGTCCATCCCCTAACCCTCCCTACTAGGTGGCTTGCAGACTTACAGTGGTACAGTAGTCACCTGATTGGAGAGACTGCATTTTCCCACACATCTACCTCCCAGACTTAATGGTGCTTACATCACAGCAACAGTGTGAGCTTGCCTTCTCACTTCCATGAGTGAGTCCTAGAGACTGCCCCTCCTATGGAACAGGTTTCCCATCCATGTGACGTTGAGTTCATCTATTACCCAGTTTAAGTGCAACCTGGACCAGTGGATGGGGAATAGGAAGTTTACATCGGGCCTGGCACTCATGTCCCTTATGGACAAAGGTAGCTCATAAATGTGGCTCTCAGTGTCCTGTTTGGATACAGGACATCATTATTCTTTGGGGAAAACTTGTCTAGGCTTAGAAAGGCCCCCCCACCCAGGTTGCTGGCCTAGTAACAGTCTATGAATCTGTGAATCACCACTTCCTTTGGTAGGAATTGCTAATGTGACAGGCCTAGCTCCCCCCCTGCCAGGTATAGCTGAGCTGGCATGAACCAGTCAACCCCATCCTGTCCCCCACCTGGCCCCTCCAGTATTCATGCTGCAAACATGGGTCACCTGAGTCATATGAGGTAGTCAGGGCTTCATCTCTCTAAACTATGGACGCAGGCTACCATTGTCTTAATTTTTGCACTTCCCCATGATCAAGCCAGTACAGTGCAGCTGACCTCTGAAGATGTGTTTTTTTAATTTCTCCAAGTCTTTTGAGTTTCTAATACCATGATGGGAATGGACCCCATTCCTAAGTCAAAGTATGATTAAAGTTAATGAAATTAGTATTGTTTCAATCTTTGATGTCAGCCAGTAGTGCTCTTTGCAGCACCAACAATGTGCGCAGTAATGACTCCTGCAATTTGTATGAGGTTACATGGATTGGTAACATATCCAAATAAAATTGTAATTTCTTTTTTATTTGAAGCTTCTGACAGTTTTTCTTGTGGATGTATTTTCCTTTCCTCTTAATTTCTCTCTTAATCGTTTTGCATATCTTGTGTCTGGAAATTCAGGGCTTTTTACATAATAGTAACAATACATAATTTTTTTCTCTGTCTGTTTTTAGTTTCTCCAAGTCTTTTGGGTTTCTAATACCATGAAGGGAATGGACCCCATTCCTAAGTCAAAGTACGATTAAAGTTCATGAAATTAGTATTGTTTCACTCTTTGATGTTAGCCAAAAGTGCTCTTCGCAGTACCCACAATGTACCCAGTAATGACTCCTTCTGCAGTTCAGTATGAGTCATCTGATAGTGTGCCATGTATGTCAGCAGTTATATGCTGCTTGTAGTTTTACTGATCTTACAATTCTTGGATTTAACATGATCACACAGAATTTTTATTGCATCAGAGTCAATGGTTAGATTAAGTTATATAATTTAGATACATAAACTTTATTTATATAAAGTACAGGTCTTTGAATTTTCTACTTAAACTACAAATTTTCATTGGTAACTACAGTAAAGGCTTGGGTTTGTAGTCACTAAAAGTGTTTCTTAGCATTTGGGTCATCAGAACACATATGCTGTAATCTACTGCTGAATTGTAGGTAGAAATATGTGTAAGTTTTTTTTTTCGCACACTGGTTATGAATTAAACCTCCCACGTCTTTAACCTTATGTCTCTGGCTGCACAGTTCTGAGAAGGCATAGATGCGCAAAGTTTGTGATGTGCAACTGGTCTGGCCACTGATTTTTGCCTGGCTTGCTTTCTACAAATTTTACGTAAAGTGATGCAAGATGAAACTTTTGCCATATGTTCTGGCTCTTAGAGTCTCATAAAAGACAGCATGCAGTACTGTATTAATAAAAGCGTAGTAAACACTGAATGTGCATTTCATTTGTGCACCAAGTTGAAAACCTTGCTACTTTATTGTTAGTAAAAACGGTTATTTATTTAAAGCCTTTATTTTTGTTTGCTTTCAGATAGCGCTTGCCTTGCAACACTGTCATTCTTTAAATGTTGCTCATAGAGACCTTAAACCAGAGAACCTCCTCTTTAAGGATAACTCCTTGGTAAGTCATGATTGTCTATACCATCTGTCAGATGTAATTTTTTTCTAGTACCATGTTTATCTGTTGATATATAATTTATTCTGACTGTAGTTTTCGGCATGTTATACATACTGTGAAAGCAGGAAATGTGAAAATGTTAAGTGAAATTAAGAACATTGCATTAATCAGTAGTAAATTGCACAGGCTAGTACAGTCTAGTTCTTGTCTTTAGGAGCATCCTTGTTGAAAAAACAGGTGTGTGCACGTTCTGTTTTAAGCAATTTTTTTATTGATTATTTCAAGCAGAATTATCCTTCATCATTAGAGCTCTGCATTTCATCCAAAGTAGAATTTCTGCTGAGAGTTCTGTTTCTTGTTGTTTTAAACCAAGAAATTGTATATTTTTTTCATTATGAAAAGCCCTTAATATTTTCATTTCATAACCTCAGAACGAGTTTAAGTATTTGGGATCAACGGTTGAGAGTAATGGTGAGTGTGGAAGAGAGGTGAAGAAGAGAGTACAGGCAGGGTGGAATGGGTGGAGAAGAGTGTTAGGAGTGATTTGTGACAGATGTGTACCAGTAAGAGTGAGAGGGAAGGTCTACAAGAGGGTAGTGAGACCAGCTATGTTGTATGGGATGTCCTTCAAGGATGCATCTGCAGTCATCACATATGGGTTGTCCTGCCTCAGGCAGCACTTCGGTCGGCCGGATTCCAAAGTCTGGGTCCGGCGTCGGCTGATGTCGCCCCTTCCCCGATGTCAGAACGTTTGGGGTATAAAAGCGTCAGCCGACGCCATCTTCCTCAGTCTTTCTTGCCGCGTGGTGCCCGAAGCAGAAGCAGTTCGCAAGTGCCGGTCAGCCAGCTCCTGTAATTCAGCTAACCGAAGACTTCAAAAGCTAAGTACCCCATTGGGGACTCTTTCTTGCCTCAGCCGATGTCAGATAAAGTTAATAATTGTTTAACTTGTGGGAAACAAATACCTCATAAGGATTTCCACTCTTACTGCCTCCCCTGCTTAGGCCCAGACCACGACGTCTCGGCCTGTTCTGCCTGTGCCTCCTTCAACCGACGTACTCTTAGACGTCGGTCGGAGTTCGCAGAGGAGTTTTTTGGGGCTAGTTTTTCTTATAAAATGCTGTCGGAGACCCCGACTTCCCATTTAATTAAGAAACGGAAAGACAAGGACCGACACACGTGGGCCGCGGTTTCGGCTGAAGCTGCGGCTAGGCCTACCGCGAGTGTCTCTGTCTCGGCTGATACCGAGTCCTTGGAACTTCCGAGCCCTGAAACAGTACAACCGACAGCCTCGGTCCCGGAGGCTCCTGCCGAGTCGGTTATGGAATTGCCTTCAGAAACTGGTGTTTTGGAAGCTTCCGACACCATACCACTAGACAAAGCTACACCAGCACGTGGTGCAGCCAGGCCTCCTGCATCCATGTCCATTAAGGCCTTCACCAGGGCTAAAGCTGCTAAACACACTAAAGCCATGCCTCCCAGGGTTATTCCTCAGGGACCCTCTTCTAGTTCCCAGATCCTAACCGTGGCAGAGGACCTTATCTCTTTAATCAGGGGCTCTCAGCCCCATCCAGACAGGGGCCCCCAACCTCCTCTAGACAAAAGGCCCAAGGTAGATCCCCCTGATCCCCTCTCCTCAGAGGAGGCCTCTGATGGCTCGGATCACTCGGACTACCAGGAGGAGGCTTTTTCGGCCTACGAGGATTCGGATGCAGAGGAATCTATCCCCTCAGCCTCCCCTCCTGAAGAGCTTTCCTTTGGGGAGACCCTACACTCTATGAGAGAGCATTTCAAATGGCAGGGCCAGGAATATTCTGATTCCAGGAAAAGACTAAGAACTTTTCTTCATTTACCTCAGCATAGACCTTTGGCTATTCCTCCTGTTTTAAATGTCATTGATGATGTGTACTCTGACTCTAGTATGACCCCTGACACTCTGCCTCCGGCTCCTGTTAAACCCGATAGGTATTACAGGGTCCCGGACTCACATAATTTTCTTTACAAGGCCCACTCTGCTGATCCTGAAACTATTTCCCAGGGCCCTAAAGGGGTTGCAGCTGTTACTACTAAGAACCCACTCCCCTCTGCAAAGGAGTCCAGGGCTTTAGAGAGATGGGGTAAAAAAGTGTATACTTCTGCCACTCTTTCCATGAGGGCATTAAATTGTCAGTTTCATATGATACAGTACCAAGAGTATTTGTTAGAAGAAATGCATAAAAAACTGTCTTCTACTGAACCCCTTGATCGCAAATCCCTTCAGGATCTGGTACATAACTCCCAGCAGGTTAGCAACCATTTCTTGCAGTGTGGTTATGATGCATTGGAAGCTTCATGTAGGTCAGCAATGACAGGTGTAGTCATACGTAGGCATGCTTGGCTGAAGGAACAATCTCTGCCAGACCATGTTAAAGCTAAGCTTTTGGATGCTCCACTGGAAAAGCAAAAGTTATTTGGTTCCACTGCTCAAGAGGTCCTAAAGAAATTTGAGGAAAAGGCAAAATCTGTACAAACAGTTAAGGATTTTCTTCAAGTCCAACCACCAAGATTCAGCAGAAATTGGCCTTCCAAGAATTGGTCCTTTCCGGACACAGAAAGATTTCAGAGAGGCAGGAACAGGCGTGCCAGAGGTAGAGGGCAAGCTAGGGGCTCCTACAGAGGCCGTCAATGGCAGCCTCCAAACCAGACAGGTAGTGCAGGACTTGCAACTGCTGCACAAGGACAAACTCAATGACTTTGCTTTGACTCCGTCAACCAGGGCTCAGTTAGAAGCACCTTTGGGCGGAAAGCTTTCTTTATTCTCAAAAAATTGGCACAGCATTACAAGAGACAAATGGACACTGCAAATAATAGACAATGGATACAGGTTCCATTTCCACACATTGCCAAAAAGAAAAGGCATGCCAGGTCTGCCACCAAATCAAAGGGCAGAGGCTTTGAAACAAATCTCAAACTTACTACATATGAAAGCAATAGAAAAAGTTCCTCTTTCAGAACAAGGCCAAGGATTTTACTCCAGACTATTCCTTGTTCCAAGAAAAGAAAATCAGTGGAGACCAATTCTCGACTTGTCCGCACTGAATACTTATCTCATTGTGCCAAAATTCAAAATACTGACTCTACAGCAACTCCTTCCCATGCTGGGCAAGGGGTCTTGGCTGGTGACTCTAGACCTCAAGGAGGCATACCTGCATATCCCTATCAGACAAAGTTGCAGAAGACACCTCAGATTTCTTGCAGGGTCAGAGCATTATCAATTCTCAGCATTGCCCTTTGGCTTATCTACTGCGCCCAGAGTATTCACGAAATGCCTGGCATCAGTAATAGCACACTGCAGACTTCAGGGGATTCAAATATACCCATATCTGGACGACTGCCTTATACAAGCGGACAGCCAACAAACTTTGGTAAAGGACTTAAATTATGCCATCAATCTTCTGCAGGCCTTGGGAAACACAGTCAACATGCACAAATCAAGACTTGTTCCATCCCAAAGAATAACCTTTCTGGGTGCGGATCTAGATACAACCACCCAAATGGCTTATCTCACAGAAGAAAAACAAAGACAACTACTGGATTACTTCAAGAATCTGACAAGACAAACTCAGCTGACTGCAAGGAAAATCCTGCAGGCCCTGGGTTACATGGCATCCTGTATTCTTTTGATTCCACAAGCAAGGCTACATATGAGAAAGCTACAGTGGTACCTAAGGAGTTTATGGACTCAGCACAGTCACAGTTTGGAAACTCTAATCCCACTCATTCCATGCCTTCAAAAGGAATTTCTGTGGTGGGCTCAGGCCAGCCAGTCCAACAGGGGGTTGCCCTTCACAAAGCCAAAAACCTCCCAAACTATTACAACCGACGCTTCAGACCTAGGTTGGGGAGCACACATGGAGGGCAGAGGTATCCAAGGACAGTGGTCACAAAAGGAGCTACGCATGCACATAAATCAAAAAGAAATGCTAGCAGTGATGCATGCAATCGAGGCCTTCAAACTCTTTTTGCACCAAGGCCACCTACTTATAAGGACAGACAACACCACAGTCATGTGGTACATAAACAAGCAAGGAGGTACCCATTCCTACCCTCTTTGCAAACTGGCAATGAAACTATGGGATCTTTCCTTGAAACTCAATATACAGCTGCAAGCTCAGTTTGTGCCAGGGAAAGACAATACACTGGCGGATAGCTTAAGCAGAAATATCATGGATGCGCACGAATGGATGCTGCACCCAGACATCTTTCTACAGATAACACAATCTTGGGGGAGGCCAGACATAGATCTGTTTGCATCCCCCCACAATCATCAACTGAAGAAATTCTGCTCAAGGACATACCACCCACAAACGTGGAAAGTGGACGCCCTCTCTTTCAGCTGGAGAAATCTAAAAGTGTATGCATTTCCACCTATCCCATTAATGACCAAGGTGTTACTGAAGATCAGGACAGAGCAGCCAAAAGTGATTCTGATAGCTCCGGACTGGCCAAGGCAGCACTGGTACCCACTGCTAAGGAGCATGTCACGTACGAAACCATGGCCTCTTCCTCTATGGCCACTTCTACTGACACAGCACAAATACAAAACTCTACATTCCAACCTGAAAACATTGCAACTAACAGCCTGGAAAATACCTTGACTCCTCCTCAGGATAGGCTATCCCAGAGAGTAAAGGATATTATTATGGAAGCTTGCCGCCCTTCCACAAGAAAGGCATATTCAGCAAATTGGAAAAGATTTCTCATTTGGAACACCACAAAGGGCCTAGATGCTACATTGATGAACATGGCACATATCCTGGAATATTTGGCAGAAATGTTCCACAATGGTCCGTCTTACTTTTCTGTTAAAATTCATGCTTCAGCAATTTCAGCAGAGTACAATACTGATCCACCTGTCTTCTCTCATCCTCTCCTAAGACAGTTTCTAAGAGGAATCAAAAACATCAAACCTCCTCGGAAACCACCTCTACCTGCTTGGGACCTTAACTTCGTGTTGGAGAAACTAACGCTGCCTCCATTTGAACCAGCAGCATTTGCAGATCTACAGTACCTTTCATGGAAGACTGCCTTCCTTCTGGCCATAACCTCAGCAAGAAGAGTTTCGGAGTTGCAGGCCCTGATGGCAGTACAGCCATTCATTATTTTTCATCAGGACAGAGTTTCATTGAGAACTAATCCTACATTTATGCCAAAGGTGGTATCCAGGGTTTCATTAAATCAAGCCATTCACTTGCCTACCTTCTTCCCAAATCCACAAAACAAAGGGGAGAAACGTCTGCACACCCTGGACATTCACAGACAGTTGCGCTACTACTTGGACAGAACTAAAGGTTTCAGAAAAGCTGACCAGCTGTTGGTAGCATATGCTGCTGGTACTCAAGGAAAAGCAATTTCCAAACAGACAATTTCAAAATGGATAGGAAATTGCATTCGCTTTTGTTACTCCTTTCACGGAAAGACTGTACCAGCTAATATTAGACCTCATTCCACGAGAGCCACAGCCACCTCCACAGCCTTCTTAAGAGGGGTGGCTTCCAAGGACATTTTAGAAGCTGCCACATGGAGCTCCGTGCATACATTTGCCAAGCATTACAACTTACCTTTATATTCCAGATCCAGAGCAGGCTTTGCTACGGCTGTCCTGCAGGGTATCTTAGCTACACCATCCTTTTCTTAGTTCCCCCACCCCCAGATTGGCTATGGTATTCTACCCATATGTGATGACTGCAGATGCATCCTTGAAGGACATAGTACAGTTTTGTACCTACCATAAATGTAGATGTCCGATAGGTATGCATCTGCAGTCAGGTTTACCCTTCCTCCTTCCCCTCTGTGGTTTTCTAGGGTACTTACCCCTCTAATAGCTAGCTGGGGGAATCTATTGTGGTGTATTTGTTTTTATACATATATGTATTATGGTACATGTTTGGATTTTCATTGCATTTCTCCAAATTTAGCCTTCTTTGGAGGGCATCTGGCATCTGGGGCAAGAAAAACTGAGGAAGATGGCGTCGGCTGACGCTTTTATACCCCAGCCGCTCTGACGTCGGGGAAGGGGCGACATCAGCCGACGCCGGACCCAGACTTTGGAATCCGGCCGACCGAAGGGCTGCCTGAGGCAGGACAACCCATATGTGATGACTGCAGATGCATACCTATCGGACATCTACATTTATGGTAGGTACAAAACTGTACTTTAGAGATGGTGGCATTGACAAAAAGGCAGGAGTCAGAGCTGGAAGTGGCAGAGTTAAAGATGTTAAGATTTGCAGTGGGTGTGACAAGGATAGACAGGATTAGGAATCAGTATATTAGAGGGCCAGCTCAGGGTGGACGGTTTGGAGGCAAAGTCAGAGAGGCAAGATTGCGTTGGTTTGGACATGTGCTGAGGAGGGATGATGGGTATATTGGGAAAAAGATGCTAAGGATGGAGCTGCCAGGTAAGAGGAAAAGAGGAATGCCTAAGATAAGGTTTATGGACGTGGTAAGAGAGGACATGCATGTGGTTGGTGTGACAGAGCAATATGCAGAGGACAAGAAGAAATGGAAACAGATGATCCGCTGTGGCGACCCCTAACGGGAACAGCTGAAAGAGAAGAAGAAGAACCTCAGAATGACAGTCATGTCTGGGATTTGAGGTGATGATGGAGCACATTAACTTAAAAATTAGACCATCGTCTGTTGCCCCATTGTTTTCTCTGTCATTTATTTTGGTTCCCACTGTAGCTGTTTGCCATCAGCTGTGTCCTAAAATCCCTCCTTAGCCATCTTCTCCAGTCTCCCCAGCACCTAATCCTCTCCAGTCTCCCCAGCACCTAATCCTCTCATCTCTTCAAACAGACCCTCCACCTAACAACAGGAAAGTCCTTAGTTAAAATAATCAAGAGAAATGAGTTAAGAGATTAAAATGTCCTGGTAAGGCATAATTCATAAAACCAGGGAGGGATTTTTCTGCAATGCCCACCCAATGTTCTTTGTTGTGATTATTTGGTGTTAGAATACCTTCATAGAAATTGTATTGTTGATGGAATTTCTAACACTGTAAATGGTGTTGGGGTTTGGGATTATGATTTGGTTGTGATAAGATTTGTTACAAGACACTAGAGACACTGCTGACCATTGTTCCTTTTTAGTACATCAAGAAGAGAAATGAAAATGCGTGCATGCGTGTTTCCATTTTCACAAGAAAGAAAACCATGTAAAGAGAGTTCAAACTTATTAAAATGCTAATGTCTTAAGTTAGAACTAAATAGTAAACTATATTAGAGAGCTATGACTCTAATAGGACTATGTTGTTAATTTATCCAAATGTAATTTTGATGCTTTTGAACTGTCGGTATTAAACAAAGGTTTGAAGTTTATACCGACAGTTCTTCCTAGAATGTATGAGATTAAAAGTGAGATATATAATCTAGTGCGTAAAATGAATTTGAGAGAGTATTTTTATAATGTAAATCAAAAGGAAACTGATGAGTGTGTTGAGGAAACAGATTCGGAAAGTAATGAAAGCTTCTTTTCTTGTGAATCTGATTTAGAAGCTAATGCATATAGCTTGTTAGATACAAGCAAATTGAAAAATAATAGCACTTTTATGCCTCCTTGTAAAAATTTAAATATTCAAAGTTTCAATAATGCTTTAAACTTTATAATAGATAAAGAACTGAGAGATTTTGAAAATACAAATAAAAATTATAATTTGTCTAAAGAGGAATGGATGAAATTACAAAGTATGAGTAGAAATGAAGAGATAGTTTTTAAACCATCCGACAAGGGGGGCAAATTGGTGGTTATGAATTCTGGGGATTACTTAAAAATGTGCATGGTACATTGATAATAAAGAAGTTTATAGTAAGATAGATGAGATTTATTTAACACAAGCACAACAAGCTTTTCAGGTTTTGTTAAAGAAAGGTATTAGATTACATTATTTTACAGAGAATGATGTGACTCGTAAGATTAATGTTAAGAACAGTAAAGTAGCAAAATTTTTTTGTGTCCCCAAGATTCACAAAGATTTGGCACAACCACCTGGACGCCCTATAGTGTCGGCTAGCGGATTTTTTACATATAATCTCAGTTGTTTACTGCATGAAACTTTATTACAGGCAGTAATGAAGTTACCTTCATACATTAAGGATTCTTTTGATTTTTTGAGTAAAATAAAGGATATAGTATGGACTAGAGATATGTATTTTATAACGGTGGATGTAGTGAGTTTATATACTAACATCTCTCATATCCTTGGTCTTGAGGCTATACAGTATTTTTTAGGTGATAGTCCCAAAACTCAATATATAAAAGAATTAGTAGAGTTTTGTCTGACAAATAACATATTTGAATTTAATGGGACATTATATAAGCAGAATATTGGAACAGCAATGGGGGCGGCTTTCGCCCCAGTTTATGCTAATTTGTTTATGGGGTAGTTGAAAATACGTATATTTATAGACATGAGTTTTTTAGGAAATATGTGGTGAAATATTATCGATTTATAGACGATTTAATTTTTGTTTGTAAAGGGGGTGAATATTTGTCTTTCGATTTTATTGAGTATTTGAATGCCAATAGATATGGTATAAAATTTGATGGCATTCAGAAAGGTAGTCAAGTTAATTATTTGGATATAATATTAAGAGGGAAAAGAGAAGAGAAAATTCATACTAACATATATAGAAAGTTTAATCAAACAAATTGGAAATTGTTTGGTAATAGTTGTCACCCCAATCACACCATGGCAGCTATTCCTTATGGGGAGTTGCTTAGGATTAAAAGGTTGAGTAGTGATATTAAAGAAGCAAAGGAAGAGGCACAGAAAACAGCCTCTATTTTTATTACTAGGGGGTACCAACCAGATAATGTATATGAAAGTTTTGATAAGATATATGGAAATAACACATATATTAATATGAAAGATGGTAATAAAAAAAAGAAAATATATGAATATGAAAGGCAAGATTTTAGCAGAGAAAAAATGTTTTTTGTTACTAAATATACAGTTTTTTCACATATAATGAATGGGTTAGTTAAGCAGTATTGGAGACAGGTTAGTAGCGAAGTCCTGTGTTTAGCACATGTAGAATTAAAAATGTCTTACAAAAGAGGACGAAATCTGAAAGATTTCTTGGTGCATAACACATATATAAGGCCAAGAGATAATATATCATTGAACATGGACATTAGAGGAACTTTCCCTTGTGGGAAATGTTCCATTTGTCAATATATTGTTACAAAGGTAGATAAGATAGGGACCAAACATTTTGATACTAGAGGGATGTACTCCAGCTTAAGTAGGGGAGTAATTTATGATCTGAAGTAGGAGATTCATTTGTCTGCAACCTGTGGGTTATGGATCCGATATCGGATCCGAACCGGCATGGTTTACCAGCTATGGATCCAAGCTCTCAGCTCCTCCCCTCACCCATAATGCCCTGCTCTACCCTCATGACCTCAGATCTCGTTTGCCGCGCATGGTGACCAGATTGTTTTTCCAGCTCTCCAGCTAAGTGCTAGTTCAAGTATTTAAATTGTAAAATTTAAAGATTTTATTTGGTTATTTGTGTGAAAGTGTAGGTTTCCCCTTTGGTATATTTACTTTTTTTAGTGTTTAATCTAAAAGTTATATCCCTCTCCTCGCTGTTAGCGTAGTGTGTGTGTTGGGCCTGTGAGTGATTTTGTGTTTTCTTTAGTTACTTCTTTAGTTATAGTAACTACTGTTGTAGATTGGGATGTCTGAGCAACCCAAGTCTATTTTTCTAAATGCTCGAGTGTGGCCATAAGCTTTCCCCAGCTGATGGCCACACTGTGTTAGATGCCTGGGGTTGAACACCTCACATCTGGATGTTCCATTTGTGCAGGGTTCAACCCCAGGGCATTGAAGGAGCGGAGGTCCAAGCTTGTTTTGGCGGGCCTTTTACCGCGGACTCGGCTCCGACCTCCGCTCCTTCGAGTAACCGTCCACAGTTATTCCTTCTGCGGCTCCCCTCCTCCTCCTGGGACTCAACCTCCCGTTTCTGGTTCGGAGAGGGATGCTAAAAAGGACGGAGGAGAAGCACCATAAGCGGCGGGCCGAGACCTCTGTTTCGGCCCGCCAGCCAAGCGGCTTCTCCCGGCTCCATTGTCGGCTCGGTCTCCTCCTCCTCGGCTCCGGTCTCCAGTGTGTTTTCACGGGACCTGAGGAGGAGGAGACCCGATCTCCGTCGAGGCTATCGAGGAGGCACTCTAGGCCTACCTCGGTAGCCTCGTCGAGATCTATAGCTTCGGATGCTGATCTGGACCGGATGATGAGAAGGTTCATCCAGGCCCAGATGCAGATGGGAGTGCTCTTGCCTCCCCCTCTGGGGAGCTCAACCCCTTTTCAAACCGATTGCTCCTTCTCCGACCCGCTACCGGGTTCGGAGCAGTTGGAACCTAGCAGCCGGGCGGGGTGGGTCGGCGCCGATAGTACTTTGTACCGGATCCGACCCTGCCCTTGAGTGCATCGGATCCGACCTCGGAGCCTGGATCCGAGCCTCGGATCCGGGGATCAGTGCTCCTTCGGCGCCGTCTGTGTCGGAGCGCACTGTCGCCGGATCCGGCGGCGCCGGCTCCGATCCACTCTTCGGATCGAGGGAGCCGATTGTCGGATCCTTTGGTCGAGGTCGGCTCCCTTCGGCGTTTGATGTAGTGGAGAGGGCCCTGTTGAGGGTCTCCGGACCCCCGGCACTTGTTTCGGCTCCGTCCCGCGCTCCCTCTGCACTGGGTCAGGCTTCCACCATCCGGCCCTTGGGACAGCCCGCTTCTGTGCCCCAAACTGCTCCCCTGGAACAGGTTGCTGCTTGCGAGGAGTCCTCTGACAGCCCCCCAGAGGATGTTCCTCGCAAGCATACGTGCAAAAGGAGGCACATTGACTCCCCCGAGTCTCTCACGGAAGACACAGACTTGGAGGAAGGGGAAGGCTCCCCATGGTCACCCCCCGAGGATGTCTCATTTGGAGACATCATGGAAATGCTCCGTGTAAGGGGGGGGGGGGTAGTCTGCCCCCAAGTCTTCCTCGGACGAGTCCGTGTTCTTGGAGGCATTTGAAGCGGGCCCGTCTACCTCTTGGGTGTCCCCTCCTGCCGACCCCCTGGTGGACCTCATTACCACCAGGGCGTGGAAGGAACCGGACACCGTGGAGCCAATTCCTAAGAGGCCCGATAGGATCCTCAGCCCACCGTCCGACCGTGCCCATTGGAGTAAGGGGCCTCAGGTAGATGCCATGTTGACGGCGGCGGCCACCAAGAGGGAACTTGCTCAGGAGAGTCCCTCAGTCCATCCCCCGAGCAAGGAGTCTCGGATAATGGACCGCTTGGGGAAGCGGATGTTTAGTTCAGCGACCTTCTCGGTAAGGGCGCTGAACTACCTGGCACACGTCATTAGGATGCAGCGAGATCTTATTAAAGAATACGCTGCATCTCCCCCAGAGTCCATGTCGGAAGAGGACAAAATGCTGCACTCCACCCGCATGGCCACTCTTAGATCAGTTACTAATACCTCTATGCGGCTACTCTCCCATGCTACGGAAGGCGCTAGAGCCGCAGGGGCAAGTCTAGTCACTAGACGTCAGGCCTGGCTCCGTCACTGCGATTTTTCTGAGCCCTTCAAAGCGTCATTTGCGAATGCCCCCTTTGATGGTTCTGCCCTCTTTGGCAAAACCGTTCGCGACACTTTGACCCAGAGCGAGAAGGACGGGAAGACGCTGTCTGCCGTCGGAATCCGCTTCTCTGCACCCCAGAGGCCCTACTCTAGGAACCAAAAGGGTCAGAAGAAGATGTGGTTCCGGAAGTCGCAGCAATCTCAGCCTGCTCCGGACAACCAGTCCTTCCGAGGCAGAGGAGGACAGGGAGGACGCCGCCCTAGAGGCAGAGGGGCTCCCAGGAACTTCGGGTCCAGAGAACCTTTCTCTGAACGGCCCGCGCAGTAACCCTGAGGGGTTGCCCGGCTGCTCCACTCTGGAGGCAGTCGGGGGACGTTTTTCGGGGCACCTAGCGGCATGGGAGTCCATAACATCAGACCGCTGGGTTCTCCAGATCATATCCAGAGGATACCGCATCCCTTTTCGTCACTTACCAAAGTTGAAGTCCCTCCCAGACGTTCCACCCGGTCAACGGGAGGCCGCTTTGGCAGAAATTGGCCATCTGCTAAAGAAAAGAGCCATCCAGCCCGTCCCCCCAGACCGGATCAGATCAGGGTTCTACTCCAGGTTCTTTTTAGTGCCAAAAAAGACGGGGGAACTAAGACCAATTTTAGACCTTTCTCTCTTGAACCTGGCAGTCCCCAAGGAAAAATTCCGAATGGTCACCTTGCAATCTATTCTCCCCCTTCTGGTAGAAAATCACTGGATGTGTTCTATAGACCTCAAAGACGCGTACTACCACATTCTGATGGACAGGCGCTCCAGGAGGTTCCTCCGCTTCCGGCTGGGAGCCAGTCACTACCAGTTCCGGGTTCTTCCCTTTGGTCTCACCACAGCCCCCAGGGTGTTCACCAAAGTATTAGCAGTGGTAGCGGCCCACCTGAGGCTTCAGGGGGTGCAGGTCTTCCCCTACCTGGACGACTGGCTTCTTACCGCCCCAACAAGGCATCTACTACTATTGTCGCGAGACTCCTTTCTCCATCTTGCTCCCTTTCTGGGCATTACAATAAATACAAAGAAATCCAACCTGGCCCACACAGCTCTTAGATTTTATAGGGGCCAGGTTAGACACAAGGAGTTTAAAAGCCTTCCTCACTGCGGACAGAGTTCAAAATCTGCAGCTCCAGGTGCGGGCCATTCTCCACTCAAGTTTTATTCCGGCGGAGTTGGTCCTGAGGGCTCTAGGGTCCATGGCGTCTGCTATAGCACTTCTTCCTCTTGCCAGGCTCAATATGCGCATCCTCCAGTGGACTCTCTTAGTACAATGGTCTTACCTTGCTCTCCCTATGCATCATCCCATTGCGATCAGCAAGGCTTGTAAGCGGTCCCTCCTGTGGTGGCTTCACTCCCCAGATCTCCACGGAGGCCGCCCATTTTGTGCTTCTCCCCCTCTCGCCACAGTGACCACGGACGCCTCCCGCCTCGGGTGGGGGGGGGCATTTTGCGGGCTGGACCGTCCAAGGCACGTGGAACGATTCAGAGACCTTACTGCATATCAACGTTCTAGAGATGAGAGCAGTGCTCTTAGCGTTGCTAGCACTTCAGGACTTTCTTCCCTTGGGAACAATTGCGATTCAGTCGGACAACATGTCTGTTGTCTGGTACATCAACAAGCAAGGGGGGACAAGGTCTTACCCTCTTTGTCGAGAAGCCATGAGAGTTTGGGAATGGGCAATCTCCACCAACCGCTTTCTGATAGCAACGCACATTCCGGGTCGGTCCAACATCCTGGCGGACAAGCTCAGTCGCACCATTCTGACCCCTTACGAGTGGTCTCTCAATTTTCAAGTAGCGGAACGCATATTCGCACGGTGGGGAACTCCTTCATGCGATCTTTTTGCCTCTCCCTCAAACACCAAGTGCGACAGTTTTTTCGCTCTGATACCCCCTCCAGGAGGTTCTCCAAGAGGCGCTCTGGTGCATGCTTGGCCACCCGGTCTTCTGTACGCTTATCCACCCTTGCCTCTGATGCTCCAAGTTCTTCAGAAAGCCTCTCGGGTGGGTTGCAGAATGATTCTCATTGCTCCGTTTTGGCCTCGACAGATCTGGTTCCCCTTTCTAAGGTCTCACTCTGTGAATCCTCCTTGGATTCTAGATGCCATTCGGATCTGATATCCCACCCATCCTGCATATCTCCTCCGAACCTGGACAACCTGAAGCTGACCGCTTGGCTGCTCCAGTTCCACTCTTGATCAGGACTCCCGGTATTTCGTCACCTGTTAAGGCAATCCTGGTGGCAGCTCATAAACCGTCCACTAGGAAAGTCTACCGCAGCAAGTGGAAACGGTTTTCTTTGTGGGCAGGGCGGCAAGGCCTGAATCCCTTCACGGTTCCTCTCCCTTTAGTGCTTGACTTTCTAACCACTCTTTTTAACGATGGTGCCAGCAGTTCCACAGTCAAAGTTCAACTGGCGGCAATCTCTCATTATCACATTGGTCATGATTCTAGTCCACTCATGTCAGCCAAGTTGTGTAAAATTTTCCTTAAAGGTACTTTCCTTCTCAGGCCCCCTGTAAAACAAGCGGTTCCTCCTTGGGACCTCTCCTTAGTTCTCCAGGCCTTGACTGCCCCTTGAACCAGCGGCCACGGTGGATCTCAAATTCTTGTCTTTCAAGACAGCCTTTTTAGTAGCCATTACATCGGCCAAGAGAGTTTCAGAGCTCCAAGCATTATCAGCTAAACCTCCTTACTTGGTATTTCATCCGGACCGTGTTTACCTCAGGACCAACCCGTCCTTTCTTCCTAAAGTAGCTTCTGAAGCAAACATTAATCAATCCATTAACCTCCCTGTTTTCTTTCCCAAATATGAAAACAAAGGTGAATACAAGCTTCACTCCTTAGATGTTCACAGGCAACTTAGATTTTATCTAAACAGAGCGGCTGGTCATAGGCAATCCGACCAGTTGTTTATTTCCTTTGCTAAATTTAATTTGGGCAAGCCAATTTCTAAAGTCTCTCTATCTCGCTGGATTTCACAGTGTATCTTATTGGCTTATCAAGCTTCAGGAAGGCCCGCACCGGAGGGTGTACACGCCCATTCAACCCGGTCAGTATCTACCTCGGCAGCCTTTAAGGCTAGGATTCCTCTAGATGATATTTGTGCAGCAGCCACGTGGGCTTCATCTCATACTTTTATTTCCCACTATAAGTTGGATCTTGCATCTAGGGTAGAGCATCCTTTGGCTCAGCGGTGCTCGGAATATCCTTCCATGATGGCGCCCAAGATTCAGGTAGCTGGGGACTCTGTCCCACAGGTTGCAGACAAATGAATCTCCTACTTCAGATTTAGAAGTTATGTACTCACCATAACGTTCCATCTGAGTAGGTGTATTCATTTGTCTGCAACCATCCCGCCCTCCTATCCCCCTGGCCTTTCAGTTTCCTGCATATTATGTGTTACCCTTTTCAGGGTGTTCTTGCTGTTGGCAAACTCGATCTGAGGTCATGAGGGTAGAGCAGGGCATTATGGGTGAGGGGAGGAGCTGAGAGCTTGGATCCATAGCTGGTAAACCATGCCGGTTCGGATCCGATATCGGATCCATAACCCACCGGTTGCAGACAAATGAATACACCTACTCAGATGGAACGTTATGGTGAGTACATGACTTCTAATTTTATTCTGTCCATGTGAGAAGTATTATATAGGAGAGACCAAAAGGACTTTGGCTGAAAGAATAAAAGAACATGTAAGAGATGTTAAGAATAATAAAATCATGAGTCCCATAGCGGAACATTTTAATAAGGAACATCATGGGGATATGAAAGGTATGAAGGTAACAGTGTTGGAACAAATACCAATACAATATGGTAATATAGAATTATTAAAAAATATGTTGAGGCATAAAGAATCTGTTCTCATAATGAAATATAATACACTATTTCCTTGTGGATTAAATAAAGAATGTAACTGGCAAAGTTTTATATAGTTTTTACCTTTTAGGGAATTGGATGTGTTTTAATTACTGTTTAATTGCATAATTAATGTGTTAATATAGAATATATAAAGTAGGTCTTTTAGGAAGTGCATTTTTACTCTGTAAAGGCTGTGGCCGAGGCGCCTAGAGATTTTGTATTGTATAATAAATTTTAGGTTGGAAAGTAGAGCTGTTATTCACTGGTCTGTTTTTTTTGGTGGTTACTTATGTTAGAGAGCAGCTTGACATATAACAGTGCTTGGTGGTGAATTAAAATGTGGTGAATTAAAATAGGAGAAAGAGTTAAGAGACAGTGCTGCTTTACAGAACATGTTAAAAGCTAACTTTAGAGACCTTTTAGAGTCCCTTAATGTTGGGACTGCCACAGTTACCCTAGTATAGTTTCTAAATGTGAAGGCACTGATAAGCAAAGGTACAGTTCTTGGATGACTGCAGCTGTGGTCTTAAATCACCAGCATTTCATTATAGATGATAATACTTCAGTAATTTCTGAAGGGGGGTGCTTAAGTCACTTAGATCCAGATAAATGATGACCGAGATCTTGTATATTATACAAGCTCTAGTTGATAGCCAGTACAGACTATGAGACTGCATTAGCAATTTGAAACTCTCATTAGCAGTTAGATCACGCAGTTTTGCACTGGTTGGTTCATAATTGTGTAGCCACAGGTACAGAGTATTGTAGTATTCCAGACAGAAGATCAAAGAGTGTACATCCACTACGGGATCATTATATGGAATGTAGTACTGTGTAAAAGAAACTATCTTAAGGTGGAAACATTACTACTAGACAACAGCAGATGGTTAATTCTTAAGTGCCAGCCTGTTATCAGAGAGAACTCCTGAGATGCTCATCATAGTATTCACTGGTGCAGTCTTTCCTTTTAGTCATTCCTTGCTACAGGTAGCCTTACTGATTGGCCCAATTTCCAGAACTTTATCTTCCCACCAGGATGCAAAGATGTCGATGGTATGAGGTGCTTCGGACAACGCCATCTTCAGATCTTTCTTGATGTGCAGTATTGTTTACCATATGTTCCATAGCATTGTCCGTCCACTTGTCATCCTACTTCCTGGGGCAAATAAGTACCCCAATGGAGATTTTTCTTATCTTCCTTTTGCTTAATTTTCTAATAGTTAATGTCTGATTTGACAGTGAATCTGAAACAGAGGTATTTGTTAAAGTTAACTGCATTCTGTGTGTGGAAAGCAGATTCCTCAGAAAGATTTCCACAATATATGCTTGTTCTATCTTAGTTCAGAACACAAGATTGATGGGTTCCTATTAGATGACCGAAAAGGCAAAATAGCGAAGCGGCTTTTAAGCAAATTCTTTCCCAGGGAAGTAGTGTAATCTCGGAGTTGGTATATTTAAGTAGGGGAGTGTGGGTGGCAAAGCCCACCACTTTATGTATTCTTTAATTTTTTTTTTTTTTTTTTTTGGAACAGTGATTTTTTTTTCCCCTTGGAAAAAAAATCGCTGTTCTGAGCTTTCGAGATTGTAAGCTTTCACTTACATGGGGTTGATTATTCATCGTTCGCTTTTTTAAGCGTTCAATGATGTAATATAGACCCATATTGACTCATGTCCACATTGTGCCAGTTTCACATTAAGGACAGTTATAAAAAGATGATTCTCTCTCCCTCTAAAGGAGTTTGCAACCAAAAAAAGGATGCGTCTCTGGTTCTTTGTTACAACAGTGTTAACCAAGGACTCCAAGAACCATATTCCAGAAAAGAAGGACAGACTGCAAGAGAGAGAGATGAGGATAAGTGCCAGGAGATCAAACCCATCCTAATGGGTAACTCTGGTCTAGGAGGATCTGGTTTCTGTAGGCACAGAGAGGCATATTTGCAGCCCACACCCTTGGAGTCCATCTTAGCTAAAACCACTGGTGCAACCAGTTTCACTTTAGCATCTCACGTATTCTGCTGGACTGACATCTCTGTCACATTGTCTGAGAAAAAGGTCCATTGGTTTCAGAGGCTTGTATTCTGATCACAGAAGATGAAAAGGTTCTTGGAGACAGGATTCGGATATTGGTCTCTCATCCACAACCCAAGGCCACCAAAAACTAAACCTGTACACCAGCCAGTTTGCCTCAGTCCCCTCTACTTCCCAGACTTCTACTGATCATTTGGTTTACTCTCTTAGGTTTTCATATCCTTTTTGAAATGTAAAAGGCCAGAATTAGAAATAATGGTAGTGTTTGGGGATCCCATCTAAAAAGAGAAAGTTAGAACCGCAGCTTGAGGATTCTGATTCTTTTGGTTTAAAACTGGCTTAAGTGGACCATACCGCTTCTGTCCCTGACAATATATCAGGTACTTGAGCACAGCCTGTCCTATGCCTGATCACCAGATGATTTCTGTTTTGGGGATGCTTCTCATAGGATGAAGCAGGTGTTTCAATGGGAGACTAAGAAACACTTTAAGTGTCCCAGCTCTGATACAGAGCTTTCATGGTTGTGCCTGACCCTAGAGCACTAGCTTTTCTTCTTGCAGTGGATGTCTAGAGGATACATTTACACAAGAATATATTGAATCTGACTTCCTTCCCTGTGCTCCAGGGAAACCTTACTGCTTTTGTAGGGTCAGGTATTTCTACAAATTACTTTTTAAAGATATTTTTTCTGATTAGGCTGTGGTGTCTCTAAACTTAAGCAAATGAGTAGGTTTGGCTCCTTCCAGGAACCCGATACTCAATGACAAGGGGAGTAGAATAGTGAAGACAGATTTGAAAAATGATTTACACTTTGCTACTCTTACTTTAGAAGCCTTTGCTTTCCTATTAGGAGTTTGTACTGGAAAAAATTAGGGCTTAGGTAGAGCTGATATGAGACATGGATCTGAAGCAGGTGATACTTGAACTATGTAATCTTTTAGCTCAGGTTGCCAAGCAGTCCAAGAAATATAGTTATGATGCAGTGTTCTGTTATTTGAGACCTGTCTGGAGGAAAACGGTAAGACTGTGTAGTCTGCAAAAGAACTTTTTAGGACCAAGCTGCTAAATTCAACAGGAACTACCCTGCTAAATCATGGCCCCTTATACTATAAGAGCTAAGATTTAGCAGGAGCCTTGTATCATAAGCAAGATAGATCTGGTAAAGGGAAGACAGGAAAATTCACAAGAGAATGGCAAGCAAAACTAAAACCCACTCTAACCCGTCATCTCTCCTTCCCCAACTGACACTCTTCCCTCGGGAAGAGAGTTTGGGGGGCTCATAGCCTTCTTTGCAAAAAGTTGGGAATACATCGGCCAGGATCAGTGAGTTCTAAACATCCTTCAAAAAAGGATACAATTTACAGTTTCCAAAAAAAAAAAAAAAATCAAAGCATACAGGCATTCCATCATTCTCCATGGATCCACTAGATGTTCTTCATGTTTCACTGTTGCAGTCATTACATTTGGGTTATCTGCTTGCAGGTAGCCCTCAGTCGGCCTAATTAACAAAGTCCTGGGTCCTGCATCGGCTGCTGTCCCTTCTTCCATGACATCAGGTCATCAGGGGTATAAAACATGCAGCCGACACCATTACGTCAGCCATTCTTGCCGTGCTGTGCCCAAAGCAGAAGCAGTTCACAAGTGCCGGTCGGCCGACTCCTGAAATTTTCGTTTTCGAGTTTCAGAACCGAAGTCTTCAACTAAAGCCAAGTACCTCGTTGGGGGAACATTTTCTTGCTCCTTACCGATGTCAGTAAAAGTTAATAATTGCATTACTTGTGGAAAGCAAATACCTCATAAAGATTTTAATTCGTACTGTATTCCTTGCCTAGGCCCTGACCAGGACGTACCTTGCTGTCGCTTTTGTGCTTTATTTAATAAGTGCACTGTTCGTCATCGGTATATTTTCGCCTCTAAATATTTTGATTCTTGGTTTAATTATCCAGAAATGTCATCAGTTAGCCATCCGAATACCGGGATTCCAAAAAAAACTTCGCAAAAATAAAGACAGAGACAGGCCGCCAAGGTACAAAACTGCCGACGACGCTTCTAAGCCAGTTGCCAGTTCGCCGGTACTCAGTGAGGCACTTTCGCAGCCCCTGATACCCACTACTTCTGATTCGCAGGCCTCTACTGAGACCCATTCGGAGTTCGGTATGCCACGAGATGCTTCAACTATGGAACCTGCGGATGTCTCTACCTTGGATGGGTCTGGAGCCGCTGTGCAGGCACTGGCTTCTGAGGGTGTATTCAGGCCTATGGACTTGCATATTAAACCGACTCCTCCTTCTTTACTTAGGCCTAAATCTCGATCCATGCCTAAAAAACCAATGCCCAGGCCACTTGCTCAGTCCTCTATGTCTAAAAAACAAATGATAAAGAATGGCTGAAGATCTAATAACACTAATCAGGGGTAGCCAACCCCCCCCCCCCCTAAGAGGAATAGGACTGAAGTTGAGTATGAATCTTCTGATCAGGATTCTGTTGTTTCTGATTCTTCTGATGATCTGGATTTTCCCTTATCTACTTATGAAGATTCTGATGCAGAGAACTCCATTCCCTCTGTTTCCCCTCCTGAGTATTTTTCTTTTGGGGAAACCTGACATACTCTAAGGGAACATTTCCACTGGGAAAACCAGGATTTTTCTGATTCAAAAAAGAGGCTTAGGGATTTCCTTGTCTTACCTCAGCATAGACCTTTAGCTATTCCTCCTGTACTAGACAGTGTTGATGATGCTTTTTCGGAATCTAGTTTGGCCTCTGATTCCCTGCCTCCTGCTCCCAGAAAACCTGACAGATACTACAGGGTCCCTGAGTCCCACAAGTTCCTTTTTAAAAATCCTATTGCAGATCCAGAGACTATTTCACAGGGGCCCAAGGGCATTAAGGCTTTTACTGCTAAAAATCCTACCCCTTCTGATAGAGACTCCAGGGTGCTGGATAGATGGGGTAAAAAGGTTTACACTTTTGCAACCTTGGCCATTAGGGCTTTAAACTGCCAGTTCCATGTTAAAGTATCAGCAACATGTTATTGGACTGCTTAAACAGAAAATTATGTTGCGGAAAATAAAGAAATACAGGATTTAATGCATTCTGCTGAACAAGTTGGAAAACATACTTTGCAATGTGGTTTTGATTCATTAGATGCCTCTTGCAGGGCTGCTGTTTCTGGGTCTGTGCTCAGAAGGCATGCTTGGCTTAAGGAGCAATTTTTGCCTGATCATGTTAAAGCTAAATTGTTCGATGCTCCTTTAAATCAAGACCGCCTGTTTGGCAACAAGGCTGAGGAAGTTCTTAAAAAGTTGGAAGATAAAGCTAAATCTTTGCAAACTGTTAAAGATTTCTTAGAAGTTCAGCCTCCTAGATTTAGTAGGCACTGGCCCTCTAAGAATTGGTCCTTTCCAGCCCCTTCCAGGTCTTCTCAAGCCAAACCCAGACACAGCAAAAACCCCAGGTTTCAGTCCCAGGGGACACACAGAACTAAGCAGTGGTGGGCCTCCACTTCCAAATCTGGGAATAAGACTCCCCCCCCCTATGATAAACTCTCTCAATGACTTCCTTTTAAAATTTCCAAGCACTTATTAACTGACTGCCCCTTTGGGGGGAAAGTTTGCTCTTCATGCAAAGAATTGGGAACTCATTACCCAGGATAAATGGGTTTTAAATATAGTGTCCCAGGGATATAGATTTCATTTCCACACTTTGCCAACACCAAGCGGGTGGCTGGACCTACCCCCAAATCAGTGGGCAGAGGCCCAAAAACAAGTACTTTCTCTCTTAAGCATGGGGGCTATTCAACTGGTACCAGAAGAGGAAAAGGGACAAGGTTTCTACTCGAGACTTTTCCTGGTACCCAGAAAAGACAATTCATGGCGTCCTATCCTGGACCTGTCTACTCTAAACACCTTTTTGGAGATTCCAAAATTCAGGATGCTGACTCTTCAATTACTTCCTATGCAAGGCAAAGATGCCTGGTTGGCAATACTAGATTTAAAAGAAGCATACCTGCACATCCCAATCAGGGAATCTTGCAGAAGATACCTACGCTTCAAAGCAGGCTACATGCACTATCAGCACTATCAGTTCTCTGCACTGCCCTTTGGCTTATCTACTGCACCCAGGGTATTCACAAAGTGCCTAGCTCCAGTTATTGCATTTTGCAGGCAAAGAAATATTCAAATATACCCATACCTGGACGTTTGTCTAATTCAGGGAGAAAGCCAGGACATACTTTTGAATCATCTGGCCTTTGTACAAAGGGTTCTAACTTGTCTGGGGTACACCATAAATGAAAAGAAATCACACCTGGTACCCTGTCAACAAATTATATTCCTGGGAGCAAGCTTGAATACAACTTCCCAGATGGCTTACCTCACGCCAGAGAAACAAATTCATTTAACAACCTACTTCAAACAAGTGGCCACAAAAACCCTGCAGTCTGCAAGACAAATACTGCAAGCCTTGGGGTTCATGGCCTCCTGCATTCTTCTGATTCCATATGCAAGACTTCATATGAGGAAATTACAGTGGTATCTAAAAAGCAAATGGTGTCAACATTTTCAAGACCTAGAAACAATGATTCGTATCATACCTTGCCTATGCCTAGAGTTCCTTTGGTGAGCAGAGGCCTGCCACCAAAACAAGGGACTAGCTTTCACACCACCCCCTGCTGCCCAAACCCTAACAACAGACGCATCAGACTATGCATGTGGGGGCTCACCTGGCAGGGAAGTGCATTCAGGGCAAATGGAACCCAAGTCAAATGCACCTGCATGTCAATCAAAAAGAAATGTTAGCTGTACAGAATGCTCTGACAGCCTTCAAGGACCACATTCTTCCAGGACAACTAATGATAAAGATGGACAACATCACTGTTATGTGGTACATAAACAAACAGGGGGGTAAACATTCTTACCCCCTCTGCAGACTAGCCATGGCATTGTGGAACGCAGCCTTGAGCTACCAGTTGCACCTACAAGCTCAATTCCTGACAGGAAAATTAACTACACTGGCAGATGGATTAAGCAGAAACCTTATGGACCCACACGAGTGGAAATTGGAGTCAAGGATTTTCAACATGTTGACAAGCAAATGGGGTTCCCAGATATAGACCTGTTTGCCTCTCCCCAGAGCTACCATTTGGTCAAATTTTGCACAAGGACTCCCCGCAAACAAGCCTGGAAAGTGGATGCTCTGTCCTTCAGCTAGAAGAACCTATCAGTCTATGCCTTCCCCCACCTCTGCTCTCCAAAGTACTACTAAAAATCAAACAAGACAAACCAAGGATGATTTTGATTGCTCTAGACTGGCCACGCCAACACTGGTACCCCCTCCTGCATTGTGTGTCACAGTTATCTCCATGGCACCTTCCTCAGACTCCTTCCCTGCTTTCTCAGCAGGAGAACCAGATTCTGCACCCTCAGCTTCTAACACTGAACCTTGCAGCATGGCTAATTACTTAATCTCTCCTTTACCATCCCTTAGCAAACCTGTGATGGATATCATTTTAGAGGCAAGGAGACCTAGTATTAGAAAATCTTATGAAAAATGGAAAAGATTCTGTGCCTGGAACCAATCTCAAGGGATAAGCACAGCAGTGCCCAATTTACCTCAGATTTTACAATACTTAACTGAGATGCTTCACAAGGGCCTGTCTTTTTCCTCCATTAAAATCCACGCCTCAGCTATTTCAGTTCATTATAACACAAAACCTCCCCTCTTCTCTCATCCACTGCTCAAGCAGTTTCTCAGAGGGGCCAAAATTTGAGACCACCCAGGAGAGCTCCAACCCCAGCCTGGGACCTTAACTTTGTTTTGGAGAAACTCACTCTACCTCCTTTCGAGCCAGCTGCTACTGCAAACTTAAAATTTCTTTCTTGGAAAACAGCTTTCCTTTTCGCAATCATTTCAGCTAGAAGGGTATCTGAATTGCAGGCCCTTATGGCAGTGGAGCCTTTCATCATCTTTCATGCGGACAGGGTGTCCCTCAGAACCAATCCATCCTTCATGAACAAGGTGGTATCCAGTGTGGCTCTTAATCAGTCCATTCATTTGCCAACCTTCTTTCCCACTTCACAGAATAAAGGGGAACGGATACTGCATTCCTTAGATGTGCACAGACAACTTAGATTCTACTTGGACAGGATTTCAAAGGAAATCTGAACAACTGCTGGTGGCATTTGCTGCAGGGGCAGAGGGGAAGGCTATTTCAAAGCAAACCATTTCTAAATGGATAAGCCATTGCATTCATTTCTGCTATAAGCACCATGGAAAACCTATCCCCCAGGGAATCAGACCTCTCTCCACCAGAGCTGCATCTACCTCTACAGCCTTTCTCAGAGGCGTCCCTACCAGGGACATCCTAGAAGCTGCTACTTGGAGTTCTGTACATACTTTCACCAGTCATTATCATTTGCCAATTTTCTCTAAATCTGGAACTGGCTTTGCCACTGCAATTTTGCAAGGCCTTATAGCTGGCCCTAATGCTATCTATATTCCTCCTCCCAACCATAGCTTTGGGAGTCTACCCAAATGTAATGACTGCAACAGTGAAACACGAAGAATGTAGTACAGTTGTGTACACTTACCATAAATGTAGATGTTCAGGTGTATTCACTGTTGCAGTCCTGGTTACCCTCCCTCCAGCCCCCTAACTTCTTTTGACTATACCTCTCCTTTCCTTTACTATGCTTAAAAGCCTTTTTGGTGTATTTGCTTTTTTGTTGGAGGTATATCTCTGTACTTTTATATTTAATTGCTTCCCATTAGGGGGCACCTTACATCTGGGGCAAGAAAAACTGATGTAATGGCTACATGTTTTATACCCTTGACGACCTGATGTCATGGAAGAAGGGACAGCAACCGACGCAGGACCCAAGACTTTGTTAATCAGGCCGACTGAGGGCTACCTGCAAGCAGATAACCCAAAAGTAATGACTGCATCAGTGAATACACTAGAACATCTACATTTATGGTAAGTGTACACAACTGTCCTATCTTATTCCTGTAATCTAAATGGAATGATGCAGTCTGTGGCCATATAGGTGGTCACACCTGGAGAGAAAAAGCAAGTAGAGAGAAAAATTAAAAAAAAAAAAAATATATATATATGGCAAGCAAGGCCCTAGTAGTCAGGGACTTAGGAACACACACAGACAGTAATCTAGCCTTGGATCATAACATGTCTATTTTAGTGAGGAAATCATTCTGTGTTGCACACCTTATAAACAAATGTATGGCATCTAGGTCTAAGGAAGTCATTGTTCAGTTATATTCGGCATTCATCAGACCTATCATTGAGCATAGTGCCCCTTTTGGTATGTACGTAACAGGCAAATCCAGCAGATGGAACATCCACAGAAGTTCCTCACTAAAAGGATACAGACCCTATCCCTGTGTTCTGTCTCCCAACAGGCTGTTGAGGGGAGAGCCATGCCTGCCATACAGGGCATTGTCAGACGTCACTCTGCTGGACCTCCTTCATATCCACAAAACAAACAGCACCAGAATTACCCATTCTAAAGACTTAACCTTACCTGTGATATAAATAGGACCTGCTGGAGAGACAAGTGAGTATCTCAGAGACTACTCCATGTATGGAGGCTCCTCATCCATGTGAAACAGAGTTCCTCCATAACCCAATTCAAGTGGAGCTTGGACAATTGGATGGGGAACAGGAAATTCATCCCTGGCTTTGCATCTATGTGTCTAATGGACGCAGACAATCTGTAAATGGTTCATCTCTCAAGCCCCTGTTTGCACTTATCAAGGTTACCAGAACTTATCAGAGATTTTGGATGCATATCTAGGCTTAAAAAGACTCTTGTGGTTGTTAGCCTAGTAAACACCTGTGAAACTATAAGGGTTCTTCTCAAGACACGTTCTAATCCCACGAAGAGAAGGCATTTGGAGACCCACATGGAATCAGTGTCTCATGTTCAACAAAACCAAATCTGAGTCTGTCAATAAACTTATTTTTCCTGGCGGCACATCTTGATATAATTTTTTTTCACAGAACTTTCCTTCCAGAAAACCAAGTATCCCATCTGACCTTGGACTTCCAAAACAGTTTGTAGCAGGAGACATTTTTAGCAAGGGAATTCCTCAGACTTGGGTTAGATGGCATCCCAATGGTGCTCTTTGCCCAACTACACATGAAGAACCCATCAGTTGTACTTGAGAAACAGATAATGTCAGCACATGCAGTTCCAAGATGTTCTCATGTCATTCTCCCCTGCATCAGAAGTGGGAGTCCTTTGTGGATATTACACCGCAGGCTAAATCTGGGAGTGCCCTTCAGTGCACTCAGCTCACTATGACTCTCACCACATATTCCTGAGATTTAGTTATTGAGGTGGTCCATGTTGAAGTTCTCCATGTACAAGGAATATGGGATGGCAAAATGAGGGAAAAGCATATTAACTTAAAGAAGATTATGCTGATCATTTTTAGCTCTGAAGGCCTTCACCTATACCTTAAAGGAAAGAATCTTATAGGTAGTGCTGAGGAACATCACAGTGGTTTAGTATATAAACAAACAAGGAGGAAATTAGTCATACCTTTTGGGCAAGCTGGCTATAGTAGCCTGGGAAATAGTTCAAGAGATGGGTATGATGCTTAACAGCGGCGACATCCTGTCTCAACATAATGTGCTGGCAGACAAGCTGAGCAAATGCCAAGTCGACACCCATGAATGGATGCTTAACAAGACTGTCTTTCTAGATCTTACCAGGATGTCGTGCATGCCAGAAGTAGACCCATTTGCCTTTCCCCTGAACAGAAAACTGACTCAGTTTTGCTGCAGGATAGTAACCCCAGAAGCTTGGAAAGTAGATTAAATCTTCCTGAGTTGGACAGTCTGTTTTCTATATGCATTTCCTCTAATACCCTTGATCCCCAGGGTACTACTAAGAATTAAGGAGGAAAAGCCAAAAGTGGTTTTAACAGCACTTTTTTGTGCAAGGCAATAGTGGTTCCAGTCTTCTGAACAGCCCTGCAAGAGGAAGATAGAAAGTACTACCTCAACATGCAGATCTTCTGACCCATAGTGTCCCTCATAATCTCCAACCTGACCAATATAAGGCTGACAGCTTGGATGGTATTTTGAACTGATTCTGGGAAGACGCATGTACTCTGAGGATAAGATAAAGATTATGAGGTGGGCTAGAAAACCAAATGAATGTAAAACTTATCCAAGTTAATGGAAATTATACTTCCTTTGATCCAGGAACCTAGACCCAAACAAAGCAAAAGTGGCTGTGATTGTGGAATGTCTGTTAGACATTCACAAAGCCTGCTTACCCTGTACATCTGTCATAGTGCATGCTTCTGACATTTCATCCTGTTTACCCATGGATCTACCCCTGTACTCCAGACCTTATGTTAAACAGCTCCTAAAGGAGAGCCTCCATTTTTGACTGTGCAAGAAAAGAAGCTGCTTCTCCTTGGCATCTTAACTGTGTGTTAGAATTGACCCTGGTCTACTTTGAATAAATCGCGTTAGCTACTCTCCAATTTTTACCTTGGAAGACACTGTTTCTGGTTGCTGTTACCTCTTCTAGGAGAATTTCTGAAAACCCAGCCTTAAAGTGCAAAAAATCTTTCTTACTCTTTTAGTGTTACAGGGTATCCATTCCTACTAGTCTTTCCTTCCTTCATGCCTAGAGTAGTGTCTGAGTTGTCCCTTAGCCAAGCCATTTGTTTACTAGTTTTCTTCCCCAACCCACAGAACAGAGGGGAAAAGACTCTCCTTACCCTTGATGTACATAGACAGCTGAGATTTCATTTGCAGTAGACCAAAAAACTCAAGACTGATTAGCTGCTTCTCTCCTTTACAAAAGGGGAAAGGGAGGGAACTAGTAAACAGGCATTTTGTTAAATGCCTTGTTCATTGCATTTCTTTTGTACAACTCGTGACAAAGCTATCCCAGAGCATATTAGAGCTCGCTTAGCTAGAGTCACTGCAGCCACCAGATTCTTCTTAGAGGGGTCACCACACAGGCTATTTTTGAAGCAACAACTTGAACTGTAGAAACTTCAGTCTAGGAATAGCCTCTAGGGGTCAGGGCAGGATCCAGTCTTCCTAGTATGTCCTTCTGTTCTCATGTTGCAGTATTCATAACTTTTGGGGTTAGCCTCCGCCTTGCGACCCTAACATCAGGCCAGTATACAAAAGCTTTAGTCACTGCAAGGTATGTGGGACATCTGACGTTGGCCATAGGGAGTGTGGGCCATAAAAGTGACGTCTGCATGTACCTTCCACAGAACTTCTCTGCTGCCAGTCGAACATTAGCTCATCCTGCTATTTCTGCCATTTGATCCTGTGAGTTTAAGATAAGTACCCTGTTGTGGCCTTTTTTTCTTGTTCTTCTTTCGGTCACTGCATGCCTGCCCAGGTTCATTTTATCCAGGAAAGGAAAGTGTAGGTGCAGACTTCAGATCCCCCATAAGGACGCCCATGAGCTGTGCTTGTTCTGCCTAGGATCCAAAAATTCTGCGTGATTTGCCAGGCCTTTGTTCCAAAGACCCTTCGCAGCCGTCTGCACACACTTACTGTCTATTTAGAAAACCAAAGACACAACGTCTAGCCCTTGTTAATGGAAGGGCCCTCCAGTCACACCGTCGAGCCACCGAAAATGAAGGGCAACTTTACTAGGCCTAAACCTTCTGCTGCAACTCCTCCACCCGATGTTCCCTCAGTGGCCAGTGTATGCCTGGAGGAACATACAGAATCAGCCAACGCTGGTATAGAGGGTACCATTCTGGAGGCCACAGAACCAAGGGCTGAAAGCATGTCCATGGAGGTTACGCAGACATTGGGCACCAATGACGACGGGGAACCTCCGCTCATTGCAGAAGTCCAGACTGGCCCTTCTACTTTTAGGGAACTGCCTGAAGCTAGGCCCTCCTTAGACCCTACGTCCTCTAGGCCTGTTTCTTCCTTAAAAAGGAAACAAAAAAACTAAACATACATCTCCACCAACTGAAAGCTTGCCTGAATGGGAAGCTTTCTCTCAGGGTTTATTCAGTGCCTTTATGGCCCTCAGTGGCTGTTTCTCCTCCAGCTGTCCCTCCTGTTATCAGCCCTAGGCCTCAGACTACAGAGCCTCTCCCAATTGAAGCTGAAGATTCTTCAGATTCCTCTTCTGTGGATTCCCTTTCTTATGTTTCCCAAATGCCATCCCCTCTAGGGTATGCCTCCCCACAGGATGACTCTGCTGAAGCAGATTCCCTTGGAGAGGACCTTACCTTTGGAAAAACTTTCTCTCTGTTGAGAGAGTTTTTCCAAATGGGAATCTACTGAAATGACGGAAGTCTAAGAGAGGTATTATGAACTTTTACACATGGATACTCCTCCACCATTTGCCATCTCACCAGTACTACCAGGCTTCTTAGACGCCTTCAATGCAGCTTCTAAAAATCTTGAATCACAACCTCCTGTTCCTAGGTGGCCTGACAGATTTTATAAGGTTCCCGAAGGGGCTAAATTTTCTGACAAAATACCCTGTTGCAGACCTTGGTGCTATTTCTGTCTGTGACGACTATTACCCACCACCTCTGTCCCTCCAACTAATAAGGACAATAAAACCATGGAGCACGTGGGAAAAAAAGAGTACGCCTCTGCTACCTTGGCTTTTAGGGCATCAACTACCAGACTCACATGTCTTAGTATTCCTTGGCCCTTTTGACTCGGGTTTCAAAACTCTTGGCTGATCTCCCAGATTCGTCCACTGTAGATCAGTGTGTGTGTGTATACACCTTTAAGAAGCTATCCAAAGGCTTGCGCAAGTGTATAAATACTAATCAGGTGCGACCCTGACTGCCATTTTGTAGTTAGCTGTTGAGATGTAAGCATATATGTATATAAGCTCTGTTTGTTAACCAGTTTATTTGTGTTTAATGATGCTGCTATCCATCCTGATGTATTTGTATGTATTAAAGCATCTGAACGAAACCCCAGGCCATCTTGTTATATGTATTAGATACGAATGAGCGACATGGTGTCAGAAGTGGGATGTCTAAAGGACATAGTGCCAGAAGCGGCATATCTAAAAGGACATGAAATCAGTAGAAGCATACTGAAGGGGCTTGAGGTCAGAAACGGCTTGGCTAAAATGATTTAAGGCATTTGTTTAGATGCTGGTGGAATATAGATGAGTGGATCATCCTAAAACGTGCATACTTTGCAAAACAAGTCAGGAACAAATTTCTGGTATTAAAAGTTGCTCAACACTATTTCTTTTTGGATAATGTGAAACCAGGCATACAGAATGTTTTAAATAATATTCACATAAACAGATATTTACAATATTGATAAAAATATTCAAATTAATACAGAAAATGTTTGAAATAAAGTCCAAATTGCATAAAATGAATAAAATAAAGGGAAACAACTGCATTTTCAACACATGCTTTGCGAATATGTATTTTTTGTATTAGGCAAAGATATTCAAGTTATCCGAAGTATATAAAGTATTTGCATGTTTGTGCAGTATTACAGTAAAGCTATTTTGCAAAATGCAGCCATTACAAGGCATATTTCAGAGACTACAGCCATTATAGAGCATATTTCACAAAGTGTTTCGAAGAGTTTATTGCGCATTTAAATGTTGTTAAAAGCTCACAGCACTGTTTGCTCGTTCTCAATTACAAGGGCCATATTTTCAGTGTGTTTGTGTATACTTTGTGGGCTTGGCAGAAGGTTTCGGAAACCCAGTGCACTTGTGTTTGACAGTAATATTGCTGAGAACTGGAGAGTGTTTGAGCAAGACTACATTTTCATACAGGCTGCATTTTCTGATAAAGATGAACATACAAAGGCATTTATTCTGCTTAATTTAGCTGGGTCAGAAGCTATAGAAAGGGAATGCTCATTTGTGCATGCACCTGCTATCTATACTGCAGAGGGATGAAAACCGTCATATTGTTGTATCGTCTGAGTCAAGGGAGGACTCAGAGTGCTTAAAACGTAAATTTAGAGTTTTTGCAACATATATAACTGACCTGAGGAATAAAGCTAAAATGTGCAGATTTGGTAATTTAACTGATGAGTTGATAAAAGAAAGACTTGTGTGGTATAAAAGACAATGCTGTGAGAAATATTTTGCTCTGTGGCAGTGATTTAACTTTGAATAAGGTCATTGAGATTTGTCAGGTATACTAGCTCCCAGAAAATCACACAGATATGCTTACAGATGAGAGCAACTGTAGAAAGCACGGTAATGTAGCTCATGTTGATAGCATGCAGCACTTTATTAAAAGAAATAGGCCTAAGCACTTAGCGGCAACTGTAACCCCTGCAGCACTCACTGGTAAACTCCAGAACTTTCTAGCACATTCCAGACTTCACATAGTCTCAGTGAAGCATAATAGTGAGTCAGCCATCTGAAAGTATGGGGCCCAATCTAGTTTGATTGCCAACTGTCGTAATTGTGGTGGAGGTCATGAATCTAAAAGGGAAAAGTGTTTAACTTTTGGTCAGCAATGCCACAAATGCAATACATGGAATAATTTCAAAAGGTTTTGTAAATCAAAAGGCCCGCATTCTTTTATTAAAAGGGAATATTTTAAGAAACAAGTTGATCAGCTGGACTGTGGCAGTTCTACTCTTTATGGTGATGGTGTGTCAGTGCTTCATGAAACAGTTAATGCAGTAGATTTAAGGGCAAAGGGTGAAGTATTTTGTACTGTTTGGATAAATGACAAACCCATAGTGCTCAACGGTGACACAGGTTCCAAGTGCAGTGTTATGTCAGCAGAAACATTTGCCAGAGTATGTAAAGGTGAAAGGCTTGATTTGGCAAGATGTGTGAAATTTGTTGCTTATGGAGGTGAAGAAATTCAAACTAAAGGCTGAGTAATGCTTTCATGTAACTCTGCTGGAAGAAGCTATGACTTATTATTTTATGTGGTCAAGAAGCATGTCCAGTCATTATTAGGGCTCAGAGACTGTTTGAAAATGGGACTGCTTTCATTTAATAAGGAAGTCCGCCAAGGTAGCTTAAAAGACTACTGCTTTAATTTTGCCCAGTACATTTTTTCTACCTATACTGATCTTTTTGAAGACAAACTAGGCAAATTTCCAGTTGTGTACTCCATGAAGTTAGACCCCAGAGGTCAGTCCAGTTATCAGGCCAGCTCATAAAGTTCCAGTAGCCATGTAGGATAGAGTCAAAGCCAAGTTAGATAAAATTGTGTGACAATGTGTTTGAAACTCCAACTGAATGGGTATCTTCCATGGTGGTAGCTCATAAGAAAAGCTCAGATGACATCAGAATATGTATTGATTCATGAGATTTGAACAAAGCACTAAAAAGACCTCATCATCCAGTGGGCACAGTCAAAGAAGTCTCAGCCTTAACGCTAAATGCCACTACTTTTTCTGTCTTAGATGCAAAGAGTTCATTTTGGCAATTTCAGCTTGACAAGAAATCCTCATTGCTCGCTAATTTCAGCATTCCATTTGGCAGGTACAGATTTTTGAGAATGCCATTTGGGATAAATTCTGCAAGTGAAGTCTTTCAACGTGTAATGGAGCAAATTGTTTTGAGTATCCTTGTGATATTATAGTAGACCTCATACTAGTTGGAGGTCATGATGAAGCTGAGCATGACAGAAACCACAGACAAGTTCTAGAAAGGGCACGTCAAGTGAACTTTAAGCTCCACTCACACAAATGCAAATTCAGGCTATAAGAAGTTACTTATGTTGGTTATTTATTTACTAGTACAGGCTTATGACCAGACCCTTCAAAACAAACAGCCATTCTCAAGATGCCAGCTCCAGAAAATATTCAAGCCCTGCAACGTTTTCTTGCCATGGTCAACTACCTAAGCAAGTTCATTCCAGACATGAGCCAACTTTCAGCACCACTCAGTAAGCTGATATGTAAAGACGTATCCTGGTCTTATTTAGAGAAACAGCAAAGAGCATTTGATGTCTTGAAACAGAGAATTGCTAGCCCACCAACTCTCAGACACTATGATGTTCATAAACCAGTAACACTTTCCTGTGATGCTTCGAAATTTGGTCTTGGTGCAGTCATTTTACAAGAGGATCAACCTCCAGTAACACTTTCCTGTGATGCTTCGAAATTTGGTCTTGGTGCAGTCATTTTACAAGAGGATCAACCTGTTGCCTATGCATTGAGAACTTACCCAAACTGAGATGCAATATCCCCAGATAGAGAAAGAGCTTTTGGCAATTGTGTTTGCATGTTTGAAGTTCCATGATTATGTTTATACGGGCGTCCAAGCTGATGAGAGACCAAAAATTATAGGAAATACACTTCCACTTAACGCAAGTTTATTAAAAGGTTCAGCGATGTCCTTCAAGGATGCATCTGCAGTCATCACATATGGGTTGTCCTGCCTCAGGCAGCCCTTCGGTCGGCCGGATTCCAAAGTCTGGGTCCGGCGTCGGCTGATGTCGCACTTTCCCCGACGTCAGAGCGCCTGGGGTATAAAAGCATCAGCCGATGCCATCTTCCTCAGTCTTTCTTGCCGCGTGGTGCCCGAAGCAGAAGCAGTTCGCAAGTGCCGGTCGGCCAGCTCCTGTAATTCAGCTACCGAAGACTTCAAAAAGCTAAGTACCTCGTTGGGGACTCTTTCTTGCCTCAGCCGATGTCAGATAAAGTTAATAATTGTTTAACTTGTGGGAAACAAATACCTCATAAGGATTTCCACTCTTACTGCCTACCCTGTCTAGGCCCAGACCACGACGTCTCGGCCTGTTCAGCTTGTGCTTCCTTCAACCGACGCACTCTTAGACGTCGGGCGGAGTTTGCAGAGGAATTTTTGGGGGCTAGTTTTTCATACAATATGCCGTCGGAGACTCCGACTTCACATTTAACAAAGAAACGGAAGGACAAGGACCGACACACGCGGGCCACGGTTTCGGCTGAAACCACGGCCAGGCCTACATGAGTGTCTCGGTCTCGGCTGAAACCGAGTCCTTGGTACTTCCGACCCCCGAAACCGCTCAACCGACAACCTCGGCCCTGGAGGCCCCTGCTGAGTCGGTTATTGAATTTCCTTCAGAAACTAGTGTCTTGGAAACTTCCGACACCATTCCTCTAGACAAAACTACACCAGCACGTGGTGCAGCTAGGCCTCCTGCATCCATGTCCATAAAGGCTTTCACCAGGGCTAAAGCTGCTAAACATACAAAAGCTATGCCTCCCAGGGTTATTCCTCAGGGACCCTCTACCAGTTCACAGATTCTAACTTTAGCAGAGGACCTTATCTCCTTAATTAGGGGCTCTCAGCCCCATCCGGACAGGGGCTCTCAACCCCCTCCAGACAAAAGGCCCAGGGTTGAGCCCTCTGATCCCCACTCCTCAGAGGAGGCCTCTGATGGCTCTGCTCTCTCGGACTACCAGGAGGAGGCTTTATCGGCCTACGAGGATTCTGATGCAGAGGAATCTATCCCCTCGGCCTCCCCTCCTGAAGAACTATCCTTCGGGGAGACCCTTTGCACTATGAGAGAGCATTTCAAATGGCAGGGCCAGGAATTCTCTGATTCCAGGAAAAGATTAAGAACTTTTCTGCATTTACCTCAGCATAGACCTTTGGCTTTTCCTCCTGTTTTGACTGTCATTGATGATGTGTACTCTGAGTCTAGCATAACCCCTGACACTCTTCCTCCGGCCCCTGACAAACCCGATAGGTACTACAGGGTCCCGGACTCGCATCTTTTTCTTTACAAGGCCCATTCTGCTGATCCAGAAACTATTTCCCAGGGCCCTAAAGGGGTTGCAGCTGCCACTACTAAAAATCCACTCCCCTCTGAAAGGGAGTCCAGGGCTTTAGAGAGATGGGGTAAAAAAGTTGTATACTTCTGCTACTCTTTCTATGAGGGCATTACATTGTCAATTTCATATGATACAGTACCAAGAGTATTTGTTAGATGAATTGCATAAGAAACTGTCTTCACCTGAACCCCTAGATCGCAAATCACTTCAGGATCTGGTATATAACTCCCAGCAGGTTAGCAACCATTTCTTACAGTGTGGTTATGATGCATTGGAAGCTTCATGTAGGTCAGCTATGACAGGTGCAGTCATACATAGGCATGCTTGGCTGAAGGAACAATCTCTGCCAGACCATGTTAAAGCTAAGCTTCTGGATGCTCCACTGGAAAAGCAAAAGTTATTTGGCTCCACTGCTCAGGAGGTCTTAAAAAAATTGAGGAAAAGGCAAAATCTGTACAAACAGTCAAAGATTTTCTACAAGTCCAACCACCAAGATTCAGCAGAAATTAGCCTACCAAGAATTGGTCCTTTCCGGACACAGAAAGATTTCAGAGAGGCAAGAACAGGCGTGCCAGAGGTAGAGGGCAAGCTAGAGGCTCCTACAGAGGACGTCAATGGCAGCCTCCCAACCAGAGAGGTAGTGCAGGACCTACAACTGCTGCACAAGGACAGTCTCAATGACTTTGCTTTGACTCCGCCAACCAGAGCTCAATTAGAAGCACCTTTGGGCGGAAAGCTTTCCTTATTCTCAGAAAATTGGCACAGTATTACAAGAGACAAATGGACACTGCAAATAATAGACAAAGGATACAGGTTCCATTTTCGCACATTGCCAAAAAGAAAAGGCATGCCAGACCTGCCACCAAATCAAAGGGCAGAGGCTTTGAAACAAATCATCAACTTAATACAAATGAAAGCTATAGAAAAGGTTCCTCTTTCAGAACAAGGCCAAGGATTTTACTCCAGACTATTCCTTGTTCCAAGAAAAGAAAATCAATGGAGACCTATTCTCGACTTGTCTGCACTGAATACTTATCTCATTGTGCCAAAATTCAAAATGCTGACTCTACAGCAACTCCTTCCCATGTTGGGCAAGGGGTCTTGGCTGGTGACTCTAGACCTCAAGGAGGCATACCTGCATGTCTCTATCAGACAGAGTTGCAGAAGACACCTCAGATTTCTTGCAGGTTCAGAGCATTATCAATTCTCAGCATTGCCCTTTGGCTTATCTACTGCGCCCAGAGTATTCACGAAATGCCTGGCATCAGTAGTTGCACACTGCAGACTTCAGGGGATTCAAATATACCCATATCTGGCGACTGCCTTATACAAGCAGACAGCCAACAAACTTTGGTAAAGGACTTGAATTATGCCATCCGCCTACTGCAGGCCTTGGGATATACAGTCAACATTCACAAATCAAGACTTGTTCCATCCCAAAGAATAACTTTTCTGGGTGCGAATCTAGACACAACCACCCAAATGGCTTTTCTCACAGAAGAAAAACAAAGACATCTACCGGATTACTTCAAGAATCTGACAAGACAAACTCAGCTGACTGCAAGGAAAATCCTGCAGGCAATGGGTTACATGGCATCTTGCATTTTTCTGATTCCACAAGCAAGGCTGCATATGAGGAAACTACAATGGTACCTAAGGAGTTTATGGACTCAGCACAGTCACAGCTTAGAAACTTTGATCCCACTCATTCCATGCCTCCAAAAGGAATTTCTGTGGTGGGCTCAAGCAAGCCAGTCAAACAGGGGTCTGCCCTTCAGCAAACCAATAGCCAGCCAAACCATTACAACGGACGCTTCAGACCACAGTTGGGGAGCTCACATGGAGGGCAGATGTATTCAAGGACTATGGTCACAAAAGGAGCTACGCATGCACATAAACCAAAAGGAAATGCTGGAAGTGATACATGCAATCGAGGCCTTCAAACTCTTTCTGCATCAAGGCCACCTGCTAATAAGGACAGACAACACCACAGTTATGTGGTACATAAACAAGCAAGGAGGCACCCATTCCTATCCTCTTTGCAGACTGGCAATGAATCTATGGGAACTTTCCTTGAAACTCAATATAGAGCTGCAATCCCAGTTTGTGCCAGGAAAAGACAATATACTGGCGGACAGCTTAAGCAGAAATATCATGGATGCACACGAATGGATGCTGCACCCAGACATCTCCCTACAGATAACACAATCATGGGGAAGGCCAGACGTAGATCTTTTTGCCTCCCCCCACAATCATCAGCTGAAGAAATTCTGCTCAAGGACATACCACCCACAAGCATGGAAAGTGGACGCCCTCTCTTTCAGCTGGAGAACTCTAACAGTGTATGCATTTCCACCTCTCCCATTAATGACCAAGGTTTTACTGAAGATCAGGACAGAGCAGCCAAAAGTGATTTTGATAGCTCCGGACTGGCCAAGACAGCACTGGTACCCACTGTTAAAGAGCCTGTCACGCACGAAACCATGGCCTCTTCCTCTATGGCCACTTCTACTGACACAGCACAATTACAAAACTCTGCATTCCAACCTGAAAACCTTGCAACTAACAGCCTGGAAAATACATTGACTCCTCCTCAGGACAAGCTATCCCAGAGAGTGAAAGATATTATTATGGAAGCTCGCCAGCCTTCCACAAGAAAGGCATATTCAGCAAAATGGAAAAGATTTCACATTTGGAACACCACAAAGGGCCTAGATGCGACAGTGATGAACATGGCACATATCCTGGAATACTTGGCAGAAATATTCCACAATGGTCTGTCTTACTCTTCCATTAAAATTCATGCTTCAGCAATTTCAGCAGAGTACAATACTAATCCACCTGTCTTCTCTCATCCTCTCCTAAGACAGTTTCTAAGAGGAATCAAAAACATCAATCCTCCATGGAAACCACCTCTACCTACTTGGGACCTTAACTTCGTGCTGGAAAAACTAACACTGCCTCCCTTTGAACCAGCAGCATCTGCAGAACTACAGTTCCTGTCTTGGAAAACTGCTTTCCTTCTGGCCATAACCTCAGCAAGAAGAGTATCTGAGTTACAGGCCCTTATGGCAGTACAGCCATTCCTTATTTTTCATCAGGACAGAGTTTCATTGAGAACCAATCCTACATTTATGCCAAAGGTAGTATCCAGGGTTTCATTAAATCAAGCTATTCACTTGCCTACCTTCTTTCCAAATCCACAAAACAAAGGGGAGAAACTTCTGCACACCCTGGACATACACAGACAGTTGCGCTACTACTTGGACAGAACTAAAGGTTACAGAAAAACTGACCAGCTGTTGGTAGCATATGCTGCTGGTACACAAGGAAAAGCAATTTCCAAACAGACAATTTCAAAATGGATAGGGAATTGCATTCGTTTTTGTTACTCCTTTCATGGAAAAACTGTGCCAGTTAACGTTAGACCTCATTCCACGAGAGCCACAGCCACCTCCACAGCCTTCTTAAGAGGGGTGGCTACCAAGGACATTTTAGAAGCTGCTACATGGAGCTCCGTGCATACATTTGCCAAGCATTACAATTTACCTCAGAGCAGGCTTTGCTACGGCAGTCCTGCAGGGCATTTTAGCTACACCATCCTTTACATAGTTCCTCCACCCCCAGATTGGCTATGGTATTCTACCCATATGTGATGACTGCAGATGCATCCTTGAAGGACATAGTACAGTTTTATACCTACCATAAATGTAGATGTCCGATAGGTATGCATCTGCAGTCAGGTTTACCCTCCCTCCTTCCCCTCTGTGGTATTTCTTGGGTACTTGCCCCTCTTATAGCTAGCTGGGGGGATCTATTATGGTGTATTTGTTTTTATATTATTGTGCATGTTTGGATTTTTAAATGCATCTCTCCAAATTTAGCCTTCCTTAGAGGGCACCTGGCATCTGGGGCAAGAAAAACTGAGGAAGATTGCGTCGGCTGATGCTTTTATACCCCAAGTGCACTGACGTCGGGGAAAGTGCGACATCAGCCGACGCCGGACCCAGACTTTGGAATGCGGCTGACTGAAGGGCTGCCTGAGGCAGGACAAACCCATATGTGATGACTGCAGATGCATACCTATCGGACATCTACATTTATGGTAGGTACAAAACTGTACTTTTTCGCTACTGGAAACACAGTAGCTTCTTCAGAGTATTACAGAATGGCGCCAAAAAGCAGAATTTAAATAAATTAATGTCACATGAAAATTTCGTCACTTCCACTTTTTTTAAAAAGGAAAGGAAAAACTGAACAGTCTGTCATTGATACTTCAATCCCTAGTTAAAAACAAAAGTTTCCGATCCCAAAATGACTTTAGTAGATTAAAAAATGAAATAATGAAAATAATAAAAAAATAATAAAAAGTAAACCAGAATATTCCGAATTCTCTAATAAACATTCAAAATGTATGCATGTGTATATGTAGTAACCACTTATGATCAAATAGAATTTCACAGGCTGCCAAATGACCAAGTCCTCAAAAGAACCCCATAAAAAAGGGGGAGGTAAATATTCTAATCAAGATATTTATCTAAAATTTTATATAAGAAAAAACTTGTAAGCTGTTATTTATTTGTATCTGTATCCCAAAGAGAATTGGCATGTAAGATGTGTATGGAATAAGCTTTCGCCAATTAATAAAAATGTCTTTTTTACCCACACATTTTAAGAGAACAACTCAATTTTCATTTATGTTGTATATTGAGGGAGTTTTGTGTGTTAAATGTTATAGATGTTAAAATATTAGTGATGTTTATTAAATAAGTCTCCATGACCAAGGAAAATGTGTTTATATAATCATCTCATATAGCTTTTTAGTTTCAATATGCAGGAGATGTTACAGTTTTCATTTAGACCAGGGCTATTGAATGCCTCCAATTTTATTTGCCATTCAAGTTCCCTGGTTTCCAAAATGAATGCAGTAGGTCCACCCCTGATTTTATGAGGTACCTGATCTATGGCCATGTAAATGATAGACCGTATCTGATTAGAGTCCGTATTAAAGGCAGTGATAAAACTAGTATTAAACTTCTGATCCTCTTTACTACTTTCAATGGTGGAATCAACCTCCACTAATAAACATCCCTCATTTGAGGTGTTTAAATCCACTTTTACAGTTAAAGAACTATAATTTAACAGTGGCATGTAAAGACCTCTTATCCTTTTGTTTTTAACTTCCTGTGTTAATTCCAAGAATTGGTATTTTATTACTAGTAACACTCAACGTCTTGAAAAACTGGGTAGCAACCCACTAATAGTTTACAGAAGAGGTAATAACCTTAAAGCTTTGTTGGAGAGACATGACCACAATGATTTATTTTTAAAACAGAAAGGCACTTTCACTTGTGGTCATTGTAATTGGTGCAAAAGCTTAAGAACAGGAACAACATTTCAAGTAAGGGGTAGAAAATACAATATTTATCACAAAATGAATTGTGATTCCAGGTCCATAGTTTACTTAGCCACCTGTGACTGTTGTCCGGCATATTATGTCGGCAAAACGGACCGGACATTCAAGGAAAGAATCTACCAACACACATACGCTATTAGAAAGAATAGAACTGAAAATGCTTTAGCAAAGCATGTCAGCAATAATGTAGGGCACAGTTTTCACTTTATGGCCATAGATCAGGTACCTCATAAAATCAGAAGTGGACCTACTGCATTCATTTTGGAAACCAGGGAACTTGAATGGCAAATAAAATTGGAGGCATTCAATAGCCCTGGTCTAAATGAAAACTGTAACATCTCCTGCATATTGAAACTAAAAAGCTATATGAGTTGATTATATAAACACATTTTCCTTGGTCATGGAGACTTATTTAATAAACATCACTAATATTTTAATATTTTAACATCTATAACATTTAACACACAAAACTCCCTCAATATACAACATAAATGAAAATTGAGTTGTTCTCTTAAAATGTGTGGGTAAAAAAGACATTTTTATTAATTGGCGAAAGCTTATTCCATACACATCTTACATGCCAATTCTCTTTGGGATACAGATACAAATAAATAACAGCTTACAAGTTTTTTCGTATATAAAATTTTAGATAAATATCTTGATTAGAATATTTACCTCCCCCTTTTTTTATGGGGTTCTTTTGAGGACTTGGTCATTTGGCAGCCTGTGAAATTCTATTTGATCATAAGTGGTTACTACATATACACATGCATACATTTCGAATGTTTATTAGAGAATTTGGAATATTCTGGTTTACTTTTTATTATTTTTTTATTATTTTCATTATTTAATTTTTTAATCTACTAGAGTAATTTTGGGACCGGAAACTTTTGTTTTTAACTAGGGATTGAAGTATCGATGACAGACTGTTCAGTTTTTCCTTTCCTTTTTAAAAAAAGTGGAAGTGACGAAATTTTCATGTGACATTAATTTATTTAAATTCTGCTTTTTGGCGCCATTCCGTAATACTCTGAAGAAGCTACTGTGTTTCCAGTAGCGAAAACGCTGAACCTTTTAATAAACTTGCGTTAAGTGGAAGTGTATTTCCTATAATTTTTGGTCTCTCATCAGCTTGGACGCCCGTATCTTCTGTTTTCATTGGTTTTATTTGTGTTCAACAGTCTATGATTATGTTTATGGTAGACCTATCCAGATCGAAACAGACCACCAACTATTAGTCACTATCCTGAGAAAGCCTCTGCATTCAGCTCCAGCCAGACTGCAACGCATGATGCTGTGATTGCAAAAGAATCATTTCCGTCTTGTCTACAAGAAAGGCAAACTTCTTTATCTTACTGATGCATTATCCAGACCGCCCAGAAACACCACAGGACAGCATGAGAATGAGAACCTTGATTTTGAAGTCATGGAAATGAGAAATTTTTCTTCCTCACGTCTTGATGAGCTGAGAGGTCACACAGCCACAGAGACAGTTTTACAGAGGCTCAACCACTTTATCATGTAAGGATGGCCGTCAAAACAATCTAGTTTACCTCAAGACGTGCAACTTTATTTTCCATACAGAGATGAGATTTTGTCTGACAAAGGTATCATTAAGAAAGGCCCAAAAGTAATTGTTCCAAATTCCTTGCAACCAGAGTACATTACTATCTTGCACTGTGGTCACCCAGGAACTGAATCTACCAAAAGTAGGGCAAGAGAACTAGTATTTTGGCCTTCTATGTCACAAGACATTGAGAGAGCACTTTTATCTTGTTCCATGTGTAGTAGTACAAAGTCTCATCAACAGAAGGAACCACTTCAACTTAACCAAATTCCGGAACTACCTTGGTTGACAGTAGCCACCAATATCTTTGAGTGGAATGGTCAACATTATTTGGTATTATTGGGCTCTTACTCCATTTGGTTTAAGATTGATCTAGTTCCTAACCTAGCATCCAGTACTGTCATTACTAAGATGATGCATCATTTTGCTGTTCAATGGAGTCCGCACAAAGTTATTTCTGACAATGGCACGCAATTTACAAGCCAACACTTCAGAAGATTTGCTGAACAATGGGACTTTACTCATGTCACAAGTAGTCCAGGGTATCTGCAGTCAAATGGTTTGGCAGAAAGTGCAGTTCAAAGTGCAAAGCAATTACTAGAGAAGTCAAAACTAGATCATAGTGATGTTTTTCTGAACCTCTTGAATCTCAGAAATGTTCCACGTGATAAACATCTTGGTTCACCTGCTCAGAGACATCTGTCGAGACAAACCAGAACTGCATTACCAGTCAGTAGTTAGTTGTTGGTTCCATGTGTCAAGAACAACAGGTCAGTAAAAACCAATCTGTTGATGAAGTGCCTAACTCAGAAGTACTACTACGATAAGACCAGCAAACCGCTCAATCCATTACGAGAGGGAGCAAAGGTTATCATTGGATTTTTGTCATGAAGAATATTGTTCCACAGCTGAGATTGTACATTATAGAATCAGAAGGATTAACTTTTAGGTGGAATTGGAAGCATTTGAGACCGGTGTCAATGCCTATACCACAGCAGATAGCCTGCGAGAAAGACTCTTTATCTCAGAGTGAGTTGTTCAGTGTTCCAATTCCTGAAGAAGTTCCAGAGGAAATTCCTGTTCCTATGACGAATCCAGAAGTTCCTGATAGGAGTTGTGCACTGCAGACTGTCCCTGTTGCTAAATTTGGTCCCAACTGTTATGTTATGAGATATGGTCGAATCTCTAAATCCTGTGGCAGATAAGCAACTTGGAAATGAACATTGTATTTTGTTTCCAATGTACGTAGTAGTGCATGCCTAGCTCTGATATTGTTTTTCATAAAGGGCAATCTTTTTAAGAGGGAGGATGTAGATCAGTATGTGTGTATATACCTTTAAGAAGCCATACAAGGGCTTGCACAAGTGTATAAATACTGAGCACATGCGAGCCTGACTGCCATTTTGTAGTTAGCTGTTGAGATGTAAGCATGTATGTATGTAAGCTCTGTTTGTTAACTACTTCTAACCACGAAAACAGGCCAAGTGAATATAAATGAAATTTATTTAAGACCAAACCGTAAGAATCTCTAGCGCCTTAGCTATGCTAGCCTTTGCAGAGTATGCCTTTTTCTTCATTCCCCCCACTTTTATACATATCAGGTTTCTTCAATTAGTCAGTAAGGTAATCTTTCAGTTAACAATTAATAATGAAACTAACATTACAACAAACATTTCCAGCTACATTCTTTAGTTAAACCTCTCTGAAAGAGGGTATCAAACTTTAAAATTAACATTGTTTCCTTTTTCTCAGTTTATTCTTAATATCTGATAGTGTCAAATGATTTTGATATACCTGATCTAACACAGTTGCTTGTAGTCCCCCTGGGTTTCCCCTGTGACATTAACTAAAATGTATTGCCAACGGACTTGTTTGCTTATTCTTTTTATGTTTCTTATGTGTTCTTTCAACCTTGTTGAGAAGCTTCTTTTACTCTCTCCCACATAATACTTTCCACAAGGGCATTTTAATCCAAATATTATACCTTCACTATTACAATTGTAAAAACCTTGTACCTGAAACTTTTTACCATTTATATTTGTAAAAGTCCTAACTACATAATCACACACCCCACATCTTCCACATGGAAATGTTCCCTTTAAGATAACATTATCACTTCTTTCCACTTGGGGCATCTGAAGTTTACCATGTACTAAAAAATCTTTGATACTTCTGGCTTTCCTGTATGAAAAGCTTATTTTTCCTGTTCCCTAAAAAAATAATATTTATTTTAACAAGCCCCAGTAATATTTAATCAAACTCGTTAATTTTTCTTAAAAAAAAAAGGTATATGTGGACACAAAATATATACTTTCCTGGTCTTGTTTCTTTTCATAAAATATCTATTTACTTTTTTCTTTTCATTGTTGTCCTTACCATAGTTCTTATTTACCCTTTCTATTCCTTCCATTACTACTTTTACTTCATATCCTGGTTCACAAAATTTTTTAAAGGTTTAGTTTTCTTCTAATCTAGCTTCACCCGATTATTACATAATCTTTTAACTCTTAAAAATTCTCCATAAGGTATAGACTTGATTATATGTGGTGGATGGCAGCTTTGTCCATTCAAAATATGATTCGATTCTTCAAATTTTCTATGTATACTTGTTCTTAAATTACCCCATGGTATTCCTTCTATTGTTATATCTAAATAGTTAACTTTGTTTTCTATTTGCAGGCCATCAAAACTTATCCCAAATTAATTTTCTTGTATGTTTGCTATAAACTATTTCACTTCCGTTTTACCCCCTTTACAAATGAATATTAAATCATCTATAAAATGGAAGTATTTCTTAACATATTTTACAAAAAATCATTCCTAAATATGTATGTACTGTCAAAAAAACCCATGAAAACATTAGCATACATGGGGGCAAATGCTGCCCCCATGGCTGTACCCTGCAACTGTCTATACAAGTTGCCATTAAATTCAAAGATGTTATTTCTTAAACAAAGCATAACCAATTCTAAAATATATTGTGTCACTGGGGTATCTCCAAGATACAGTTTTAAAAATTTCATCCCATCATTATGCCAAGATCAACAAGCGACACCCACTAAGTCTCAAATCTCATCTCCCTGTCCTCACAATTCACAAGACACTCAATCAGATGCAGTTATGATGCTGCAGAGGCCTATGCCAAATCTGCAGCTTCTGCCTCAGTGCTCAGAAGGTACTCCTGGCTAAGGCTTCAACACCTACCTGATGATGTCAGGGCTAAACTTCTGGATGCCCACCTGGACAATACTGCCCGATTTGGGGCCAAAGTAGCAGAGCTTTTCAAAGCCCTTCAACAGAAGGGAAAAAGTGTTACATGATTTGAAGCTTTTGTTTGTGTCACCAATCCCTAAATTCCACAGAAATTCCCCTTTCTGCCCCTACTCCTCATATTAGAGGCAAGAAGAGCTCCAGGAAGTAGCAGACACCTTCCAGGCCTGCTCAGACTACAATCCAGAATCCTCCATTTCAGAACAGGGCAGGTAGTCTGTGACTACCTGCCTTCTCCTCAACTCCCTCCAGACCCCATACCTCTTTCCCAGAGGCTCTCTCACTCTTTTCCTGTCTGGAAAAGCATTACTTCAGACAAGTGAGTCTTATCACTCATAGAAAAGGGTTACTTCATGACTTGGATCATTCCCCTTACCTCAAGAGGCATCCCACAAACCAGCAAAGGTACAGCTGCCCCTGTTCCAATCAGTCTTGGAAAATCTCCTTTCCCAGGGGACTATCCAATCAGTCCCTCCTTCAGAAAAGGGAATGGGCTGTTACTCCACACTCTATTCCCACTGTTAATGCCCCAGGTATTTCTGGCCACCTTGGTCATCAAAGGTGCATTTCTGCATATCCCATAAGGCCCAAATACAGGAAATATTTACACTTCTCTGTGGATTCTTCACATTTTTAATTCTCTGCCTTACCCTTTAGATTGTCTACTGCTCCAAGGGTGTTCACCAACTGTCTGGCTCCAGTAGTAGCCTATTGCAGGGTCCAAGGGATACAGATTTTCCTGTACCTAGACGACTTCCTGATCCAGGCAGATTGCTTTAGTTCTCTACAGAATCATCTCCAGATAGTCATTGGTGTTTTGCAGTCCCTGGGTTTCACCACCATTTTCCCCAAATCCAACCTAAACCCCTCCCAGGACCAGGTTTTCCTGGGCTGCAAAATCAGGATGGATGTTATGAGGGCATTCCTCCCACCCCAAAAGGTGGAAAGCCTGACGGTATACTTACTGTCTGTCCTCCACTCCCCTGCTATGACAGCAAGAGAATATCTCACATTCCTGGGGCATGTGTCTTCTACTATCCCCATGTTACCACGCGCAAGACTTCACATGAGGAAACTTCAGTGGTATCTGAGGTCCACATGGACCCAACACTCCCACCCCCTGAACCATTCTATTACCTTCATACCTTGCCTAAGGAAGGAGATCCTTTGGTGGATGGATCAAATCTCCCTCAACACAGGACTGCCCTTACAACCCCTCACTCCAGTCCAGGAAATGTACACAGATGCTTCAGACCTGGGTTGGGGGCTATGATAGGCAGTTTGAAGGTGCAAAGTACATGGACAAGCCCCTTCAAGGGGGAGTACATCAACATCAGAGAGATAAGGGCCCTCATCTTTGCACTGAGGGCCTTCCAAAACAGTCTGAAGCCAGGGCCCCACTGTTCTTTGGTATGTGAACAAACAGGGGGGAACAAGATCTTACTTGCTATGCAGACTTGCACTGCAGGCTTGGGAATTGGCGGTCCAGCACAGAGTCACCCTGCAGGCTGTCTACATTCCCTTAGCTCAGAACATTCAGGCAGACACCTTGAGCAGGTCCATGTCACAATCCCGCAAGTGGATGCTACACAGGGATGTGTTTCTGGACATAGTCCACAGGTGGGTTATGCCAGAAATAGATCAGTTCCACCATCCTGGGACCTGAATTATGTATTAGAGGAATTCACTGTTGATTCATTTGAGCCAGCAGCTACAGCTTCTCTAAAATACTGCACTTGGAAAACTGCTTTTGGTGGCCCTGACATCAGCCAGGAGAGTGTCAGAGCTCCAGGCCCTTATGGTCACCCTACCCTTTTTAACCTTCCACAAGGATAGAGTAACACTATGGAAAAACCCGTCTTTTATGCCCAAGGTGGCCAATGAGTTGTCCCTGAATCAATGTATCCACCTCCCCACCTTTTTTTCCACAATCCCAGAATGACAGTGAGAGAGTCCTGCCTTTCCTAGATGTTCACAGACAACTTTGATTCTACCTAGACAAGACCAAATCCATTAGGAGATCAGAGCAACTGTTTATCTCCTTTCACCGCAGGGCTCTGGGAAAAGCGGTGCAGACTATTTCTGTCTGGATTTCCAAAGCCATCTATTTCTGTTATACCTACCATGCAAACAACTGAACTGTAAGATTAAAGCCCATTCTACTAGAGTCATGGCCTCATCTGGAGCCTTCTTCAAGGGGCTGGAGACTGCCTCTATTCTAGAAGCAGCTACCTGGACATCTATCCATAGCTTCACCAAACCCTACAAACTGGACCACATCTCCAGATATAGAGCAGGTTTTGCTAGGACAATCCTGCATAGAGTTTTGGAGAATAGTTCCAAACCACCCTCTTCTTTTCCCATTTGAACTATGGCACTCACCCAAAAGTTATGAATACTACAACATGCGAATAGAAGGGCATAGAATAGTTATGTAAAATCTTACCATAACCATATATGTCCTTCTCTTCCATGTTGCAGTATTCTATCCCACCCTCCTACCCCCTGGAAAAGCTTTGCTGGATGACTTGGCACTTGTGGAGCCGTCCTGGGACTGGGGCATTCAGTTCTGAGGAAGGTACATGCAGACATCACTTTTATGGCCCTCACTCCCTATGGCAAATGGCAGACATCCCATGTACCTTGCAGTGACTAAAGCTTTTGTATAATGGCCGATTGGGCCGCTAAGCGGAGGCTAACCCCAAAGGTTATGAACGCTGCAACATGGAAGAGAAGGACATCTGTGGTTATGGTAAGATTTTACAGAACTATTCTTTCCCTATGCTTTGAGAATCTTCCCAATAGAAAGGATTGTAGCATAATTAATACTTAGAGGAACATAGTGCAGTTGTGTTAGGAACTTACCATAAATGTAGATGTTTGAGTAGGTTCACTGTTGCATTCCAGATACCCTCCCACATACCCCCTTCTGACATATTTCCTTTTCCATATGTGTTAGGATGGCACCCTAGTCTTTTGCCTGCACCTTCCTTCTCAGTTCCCTATGAACCCCCCTACTCTGTCTCTGTCACTCTCTTTTTATCTGCATCTGCTTTCAGGAGAGGGAGTTTAGGGACCTCTGAAGAGGACACAGGGCACGCAGGACTGTTTCAATGTAGCCCACTCCTATTTTAACACTGTGACACACATTATGTGCCACTGACATCTTTCCACCTTGTTGGAAAGGAGTTGGCTGAAGTCTTGGGAGAAGGAAAAGCTTATGGAAGTCACACTGGCCAGTTGTGTTACCTGCAAATAGGAATCACAAAAGTAAAGACTTCAACAGGAAGTATACTTGAACCTTTACATCTATGGTATGTTTCTAGCATGTCTGTACTGTTCACATGTTTGATGTGAATTCCATTCTGTTGTTGCCATATGTACAAATTACAAAAAAACCTAGTCGAGCTAAAGTTTTCATTGTGTGATACCTTAAACCTTCTGTAATAGAGGCCCATGAGATATATGGGAATGATCCCTTAAGGACATCAGTGTTTCAGCTATATGGCTTCGGAATGTCCATGACTTTTTACTTTTTTTTTTTTTTAAAGTCTTTATGGATTCATTCAGGTCAACAAAGTCAAACCCCACTAGCTGTTGACATGCATGTTTGTCTTCTTACGACCTCATCAGCACATCGCAAGTAGACTCTGGATATACTTCAGAAACATGGGGCCTTTAAACCCATCTGATGTCCATAACCATTAAGGTATCTGCAAAATATCCAAATTAACATCCAAACACTGTTGTCATATTGGGGGGGGGGTGATGGTGCAGAATGTAGGAGAGCCTAAGAGTCTCAAGAGTGGTCACGGCAACTGTCTCAGAAGTTGTGACTTTAACTGATTACAAATTCTCCGAATTGGGGTGCATTACAAATAATCCTAACTCCAGAGATCATATCATACTGTCCCTCCCGCCAAATAATGTCTCCCACTGCAAGCATGTACACAGAGAACAGTGAAAGACCCAAACTGGGCCCTTATGGAACATCACATGTAAGACAATATGATAAGAAAAGTTAATAGTGTCAATAATCCCCTGTAATCAGCCAGACAGTTAGAAGGCAAACCAGGCCAAGAGTGCAGTAGAGCTTCAGATTGTCCACAAAGTTCCCATAGTGTATGGTGTCAAAAGCTGATGAATCGTCAGGCAGGCAGGATCAGAATCACATAAATGCAACAGTCCCTTGCCTTCAGGAGCTTATTAATAACTTTACTGAGGGCCATGTTAGTGTTGTGTCATGGCTAAAATCTGAATTGGAAAGGATCAGATGCGCTACATGTAAGATAAGCATCCAACTGCACATAAGATACCTTCTCTACAATCTTATAAATAGCAATTTCTAAATTAGCTAATAATTATCCAGATTGTCAGATTCTAATTCCTCCCTTCTTAAGAAGAGGGATACCTAGCGTCTCCTTAAGAAGACTTAGAAAAAGCATCAGTCATAAGAAAGGTTAAGGACAGGACCCAACACATCCAGGCTGGTGGGGCATGGATAAAGTCCACAATTGATTTGATGCATCCTGGAACTAGAGAAACAAATATTATTTTAGTCAGAGGTAGCAAAGTTGCTTCATCTTCAAGGTGACAGTTACTCCCCTGTACCATATAACAACAGATACAGCATCATGAACTGATATCACCAAGTCAAGCTTAGCAGAAGAAAAAAGTCACATTCATCAGAAGAAAAAACACCCAAGTGCGGCGAAGTCAGTAAAAACAGCACAGCCTCCCTACCACATAGAAAAGAGCCTCTGTTTCATTCAAACTGAAAATCTCCCAAATGAAGCAGACAGATTACTTCTGGGCAATCTTTGCCTGATAGGTGGAATGTTGTACACTTAGTAGAAGCTTGTCCTACAGCATACAGGTGCATTACTTAAGGTTCTGAAGCCTTCCTATAGCAATTATTTCAGAGTTCAAAATTGTACCACAGTTGATGTGCAGATGTGAGTGTATGTAATATAGGGCAGATATATCCACTGAGGAAGGCAAGTCCTGATTATAAGCATCACTAAACTGTTAGATTGACCTCAGCGACAAAGACCGTAGTAGTAGTATCACTCCAGTTCAAAATAATTAAGATCCTTTTGGGATAGGGGACAGTGCTCATGAGACCTAAAGCAGAATGGATTCATATTATTAAGCTTCAGGTCAATGTAGTATATTTCTTTGAAGGGATAGACAAAGATGATAAAATAGGGACTGAGGACATAGCCTTCTTAGTCCTAAGCAGACCATGTAGCATTTCCACACAAAATAATTTTAAATAGTATAGAAACCAAAAAGTAATTTTTAAATTAATAAGTAATTTCCTTGGACATTCAACAAAGTAACATCCTTGAACCCATGCTTTTCAACATCTTCATAACTAACCTTCACTCTGCCATCCCAGACACAACAGTCATCCAATACGCAGATGATTCTACCTTAGTCTGCACCGCCTACAACATTCCCGAACTACTGACAAAAACCCAAATAGCTTTTTCCACTACTGAGAACTGGATGCATCAAAATCATCTCTCTCTCAACTCTAATAAATCTAAAATTCTTCTCTTCGCTCCTTCCAGGGCTTGCACATTTGATAAAACAGCATTCAAAATCATAAGCCAAACCATGTCATCCATAGAGGTGGTCCCATCTGCAAAACTCCTTGGCATCACTATAGACGAGCACCTCAGATTTGATAGCCACATACAACAAAACATAAAGAAAACCCACCAAAAGCTAGGTATGCTCTATAAGAACAACTGCTTTCTCTCCAACTCCGCTAGGCATTCCTTAGCAATTACCTATCTTCTACCATCTCTACTATATGGAGCCCCTCTCCTTACTAACCTGTCTTCTTCCATCTCCACTAAACTCGAAATCTGCTATAATAAAATCTCTAAATTTGCTACCAAATCTAAAACCTCTTCTCATCATTGTCTTTCCCTACAAACTCTGAACTGGCTAGAACTCCCTAACTACCTAGAATACCTCCAACTAACCACTGCTCACAAATTAATATTCTACCCTGATAAATGCCCAGCCCTAGAAAACATCCTTCCGCCATACACCCCAAACAGATCTCTTAAGATCTGAACACCAAAATTTAATCGCCATCCACAAACCAAATCGCCCTGCTGGCCAACTCCTTCTCTCCTACTCTCTTGGCAGGAAATGGAACTCTCTCCCTTCTTCTCTTAGAACAACATCTAACACTGAAGCCTTCAAAACCCAACTTTTCTCTTACTTGTCCACTAAACATGTGTACCTGCTTACATCCTACATAAATCTAAATAAATTCCCCTTGAACCCTCTATATCCTTTCTCTCTACTCTACCCTAATACTTTTTTTTTCTTCTCTTTTCTCTCTCGATCACTGCTTGATCAAACCTTAATCTACTCTCAGTTTATGTACTTTCTCACTCTCTCTACTCCTCATATGTAAATATTGTAAATAGCTTGTAACCTTAGACCTTCTTCTCATACAGTTTAACCTGGTACTTGAAGGAAACTACTAAATCTATTATCTACCCTCCTGAATGATGTTTTTTGAAGTATACTGCATGTATTTGTTTTTTTTTTTTTTTTTTTTTTTACTAACTGTATCAATGCAATATAATTTCAAATGTATATATTTAATTACTACCTTTTACACCATGTAACTTAGATTGAATTTGCTTTATTTTGGAGCTTTTCTCCCCGGGCCTCCACTGAAAATGGGTACGTTCTGGCCCAGTGGACTTCCCCGGTAATCAAACTGGAAATAAAATAAATAATAAATAAATAATTTTTCTAACTAACTTCATGGACTTGGTTCATATTACTCATAGTAGTAATAATTAGGGATGTTACCATAGATATTTATAAGGCCACGTGGTATATTTCATTTCTGCCTGTGTACATTAGTAGAGTAGGGGGCATCCCTGGGTTAAATTTCCTATTTTCCATCCATAGATTCAAGTTACGTTTGAGTATGAACAGGGCGAGCCTCATTTTACATGGGTGGGAAGACTGTTCCAGAGCAGTTGCATCCCCTGCAAGTATGCAAGATATACATGTCCCTCTACACCTTCCCTTTTTTTTTTTTTTTGTCATAGAGGAGATTTAGCTCCCTGGACAGAGTAGTCGGTCCATCAGGGCTGGGTCAGGGAATGCCTTGCATGTCAGACACAAGCTGCCTCTTAGCAGACTGTAAGAGACTAAGTATAGTAAAATGATTTGAGATTGTTCATGCATGGCAAATTATTTAAGCTGAATATCCTTTTTGTAAGGTATATGTGGGCATTCCAGCAGTTGCACTTGTCTAGACAGTTTTTTATTACATGATTACTGTAAAGTCTGTAAAAAGTGTATTTTGAGTTGCAAGCTTTTATGGTAAGTCAGCCCTACAGCATCTTCCATTGGGATATGGTTTCTTTTAGAACTAATCCTTCTTTTACACCTAAAGTGGCATCTACATTTAGTTTAAAACAAACTATCCATCTCCCTGGTTTCTTTATTGAATCTAAAAATGAGGAAGAAAGGATACTCCATGCCGTGGATGTCCACAGACTACTTTTGTACTATCTTGACAGAACTATGTCTCAGATCTTTGGCTCAATTGTTTATTTCTTGTGCAGGTAAGAAGAAGGCACAATCTGTGTGTCAAAACAGACTATTTCCAAATGGTTGTCTAAGGCTATTACCCTTTGTTATACTCACAAGAACAAATCTGTTCCAGGCAGGGTCAAGCGCCTCTCTTACAGGGCTTTGGCTTCATCTGTGGCTTTCTGGAAAGGGTTGAATTCTAGAAATATTGTAGAAGCTGTTACTTGTTCCTCTGTACCTAATTTTACAAAGCTCTGTAAGCATGATTCCTTCTCTACGTCCAGATTAAGTTTTGTCTGGACCATTCTTTAGGGTTTTCTGGACGCTTCTCTTTCCACCTCCCAAATGAAGTTAGCTGTCGTAATCTACCCATATAGCTAAGACTACTGCAGCAGTAATCAATGCGATGATCATAGTACAGTTGTACAAGTTGAACTTACCATAACAGTAGATGTTCAGATGATCACTGCTGCAATAGCTGCTACCTCCCCCTTGTTTTTTTATGTGTCTTTTATGCCAGGGTGTGGACATTTATGTTTTGTTGTTCTTAGCATAGTCCTTTCAGGGCTCAGCCTCCCTCTTTCTGCTGACAGGAAAGCTATAAATTGCTTTCCCAAACTTGTCTTTTACTCAGCTCAGCTAGAGCTGCTTGACATTTTGGGTGCATGGAAGCTGCCCTGAAGCTTTGGAAGTTGGTTGGCCATTATATAATTCGTATAGCTAAGGCTACTGCAGCAGTGATAATTTGAGCATCTACTGTTATGGTGAGCTCAACTTATACAACTGTACTTTATCCTTAATGATTGTACTTATGAGGACTGAGTAGAGGTGGATAACAACATTCCTGGACCTAGAAGTAATCCCCTTGTTAATAAAATGTGCAGTATATGAGGAATTCCTCTCCACAGTGGACACAGATTAGTTGAAAGTTGGTTGCAGTCTACATTAGTTCCCAAATCCTGAATGATTAGGTCAGCTGTTAGGGGTGTATTCCCAATGTTGTAGTCCCACAGGGGAGTCGACTTACTGAAGGATGCAATAATGCATTTTTTTTTGGTATTTAGTTTTAGTCCATGATTGTGGCATCATTTATTTATTTGGGACAAATCTTCCTACAGAATGTCTTAAGTGTTTTAGGGATTCTTTAACTGCATTCAGCTTGCAGTAATCTGCAAACTTGATAAGCCAGAGTCCTTAACTTTAGAAAAGTAGATGCTAAACAGAGTTGCCCAGTATTCTGACCATGACACGCAGCACAGTATTTAAGACTCACCCAGGTAGGGGGGGGGCTACACCCCCCAACTATGTGTACCAACTCTGAGATCGCACTACAGTGGGGAAGAGTGCAAATTTATGATGATGGCCAAACTCGTTCCTTTCCCTGGGTAAGTCACTCATTAAAGTGAACGTTTGCTAAAGTGATTGTTAGTTGTATTTGGTTCGATGAACAGTGGTTCGAGGCAGTGAACCTTCGATAAAGTGATATAGACCCATTTATTCCAAATTTGCTTAACTTTTCTATTATTCCTGATTGGGAGATTGTGGTATATGCCTTACTCAGGTTGAGGTAGTTGGTGTGTATTGTTTTATCCTCATCCATTCCCTTGGTAATTCTTTCAGAGAAGTCAACTAGGTTGAGTAAGCATGACCTACCTTTGATGAATCCAAACTGAGACGGATCCAGTGTTTGGAGGGTTCTGTATGTCCTTATTAACTCCATGGTAATTCTTTCCATGGCTTTACATATGAGGCTGGTCAGACTTATTGGTCTGTAATTGCCTCAATTAATGGAGGGTCCTCCCTCGTGCAGGTGGATGAAGGTTGCAGTTCTCCACTTGATTGGTAGAAAGCCTGTGTTGAGATTGAGGTTGAACAGTGTTGTTAGGGGCTTAGCTAAGTTGTGCTTCATTCTGATGTTCTTCATGTTTCACTGTTGCAGTCATTACATTTGGGTTATCTGCCTGCAGGTAGCCTTCAGCCGGCCTGAATATCAAAGTCTTGGGTCCTGCGTCGGATGCTGTATCTTCTTCCATGACGTCAAGTTGTCAGGGGTATAAAGCATGCAGCCGATGCCATTACATCAGTCTTTCTTGCCGTGTAGTGCCCGAAGCAGAAGCAGTTCGCAAGTGCCAGTCGGCCGACTCCTGAAATTTTCGTTTTCGAGTTTCAGAACCAAAGTCTTCAGAAAAGCTAAGTACCCCCTTGGGGATCCTTTTTCTTGCTCTAAACCGATGTCAGTAAAAGTTAACAATTGTATTACCTGTGGAAAGCAAATACCTCATAAAGATTTTCATTCGTACTGCATTCCTTGCCTAGGCCCAGACCATCGGTTTTTGCCTTATTCAATCCTCGAACTATTCAACATCAGTTCATTTTTGCATCAAACTATTTCGGTATTCAGTTTAATTATCCAGAAATGACTTCAGTAAGTCATCTGACGACCGACAGTCCAAAAAAATGTAAAGATAAAGACAGAGACAGACCGCATAGGTCCAAAGCTGTCAACGCCGCTTCCGTTAAGCTAGTCGCCAGTTCACAGGTACTCAGTAAGGCACTTTCGCAGCCCGTGATACCCGCTGCTTCAGATTCACAGAACTCTACTGAGACTCATTTGGAGTCCCGTATGCCGCAAGATGCTTCTTCGACTATGGAACCTGTGGATGTCTTTACCTTGGATGGGTCCTGAGCTGCTGTGCAGGCACCAGCTTCTGAGGGCGTATTCAGGCCTACTGACTTGCATTTCAAACCGGTGCCATCTTCTTCTTCAAGGCCTAAAGCTTGACCCACTCCTAGAAAACCGACGTCCAAACTGCATGGTCAGGCACATATGCCTAAAAAACAAATGATAAGAATGGCTGAAGATTTTATTACTTTAATTAGGGGAAGCCAGCCTTCACCCTCTAAGAGACCTAGAACTGATTTTCATCCTAATTCTTCTGATCAGGTTTCTGAAATTTCTGTTTCTTCTGATTACTGGCTTTGCCCATATCTGTCTGTGAGGATTCTGATGCAGAGGACTCCATACCCTCTGCTTCCCCTCCAGAAGATTTTTCTTTTGGTGAAACCTTGCACACCCTTAGGGAGCATTTCCGCTGGGAAAGCGAGGATTACTCTGATTCCAAAAAGAGGATTAGGGAATTCTTACTCCTATTTCAACACAGGCCTTTAGCTATCCCTCCTGTCCTGGACATTGTAGATGATGCCTCCTTGGAATCTAGCCTGCTCCCAGAAAGCCTGACAGGTACTACAGAGTACCTGACTCTCACAAGTCCTCTTCAAGAATCCTACTGCAGACCCAGAGACCATTTCACAAGGACCTAAAGGCATTAAGGCTACTATTGCCAAAAAACCCTACCCCCTCTGATAGAAATTCCAGGGCCTTAGACAGATGGGGTAAGAAGGTATACACTTCTGCTACTTTGGCCGTTAGGGCCTTAAACTGCCAGTTTCATATGTTAAAGTATCAGCAGCATATTATTGGACTACTTAAACAGAAAATGATGTTGATTCCTGACTGTGCTGAAAATAAAGAATTACAGGATTTAATGCATTCTGCTGAACAAGTTGGTAAACATACTTTGCAATGTGGATGTCCTACAAGGATGCATCTGCAGTCCTAACAAATGGGTTGTCCTGTCGTCAGGCAGCCCTTCGGTCGGCCGGATTCCAAAGTCTGGGTCTGGCCTCGGCTGGTGTCGCACTTACCCGACGTCATCTCTGCTGGTCTTCGGGTATAAAGGCATCAGCCGACGCCATTTTCCTCAGTCTTTCTTGCCGCGTGGCGCCCGAAGCAGAAGCTGTTCGCAAGTGCCGGTCGGTCAGATCCAGAGATTACTACTACCGAATACTACTTCGAAGACTTCTAAAAAGCTAAGTACCCCGTTGGGGACTCTTTCTTGCCTCAGCCGATGTCAGAAAAAGTGAATAACTGTTTAACTTGTGGGAAACAAATACCTCATAAAGATTTCCACTCGTACTGCTTACCTTGTTTAGGCCCAGACCACGACATAGCAGCCTGTTTAGCCTGTGCTTCTTTCAACCGACGAACGCTTAGGCGTCGGTCGGAGTTTGCTGAACAGTTTTTCAGCTCAGATTTTGCGTACATTATGCCGTCGGATCCTCCGACTTCTCAAATTGTTAAGAAACGCAAAGAAAAAGACCGACACTCGCGGTCCGCGGTTTCGGCCGAAACCACGGTTAAGCAAACCGCGAGTGTCTCGGTTTCGGCTGAAACCGAGCAAACTGGGTCAATCTTCAGCCGAATCCATGACTACTACCGAGGCTCCTGTTACCCTAGTTGAATCGGCCTCTGAAGTTTTGCCTACTAATGTGGTTCCTCTAGAATTATTGGACACCATCCCTTTGGATGTCTCTACCCCAGCACGTGGTGCTGCTAGGCCTCCTGCAACCATGTCTATAAAGGCCTTTGCCAGGGCTAAAGCAGCCAAAACTGCTAAGTCTGTGCCTGTTAAGCCCCCCTCTCACAGGCCCAGTTCCAGTTCCCAAATGCTTACTCTGGCAGAGGATCTCATCTCTTTAATAAGGGGATCCCAATCTCACCCAGACAGGGCCTGTCAACCTCCAGAAAAGAGACCTAGAGCAGAGCCCCCTGAGCCAGTGTCCTCAGATGACTCTTCTGATGATTCAGACAATACAGACCATCCAGAGGCTCCTTTTTCTACTTATGAAGATTCCGATGCTGAAGAATCTATACCTTCTGCCTCTCCACCAGAGGAATTTTCCTTTGGGGAAACCTTACATGCCATGAGAGAGCAATTCCAATGGCAGGGACACGATTTCTCAGATTCAAGAAAAAGGCTTAGGACCTTTCTACACTTACCGCAACATAGGCCCTTAGCTATACCTCCAGTTCTTCCTGTTGTGGATGATGCATTTAATGATGTTTGCACTGCTCCTGATACTTTACCTCCAGCCCCTGCCAAGCCCGATAGGTTTTACAGGTACCGGACACTCATCACCACTTATACAAGGCTCCCCTTGCAGATCCTGAGACTATCTCCTAGGGGCCTAAGGCAGTAGCTTCGACCTCAGCGAAAAACCCTCTCCCTTCTGAAAGGGAATCCAGGTCCTTAGAGAGATGGGGTAAAAAAGTATACACCTCTGCTACTCTCTCAGCTAGAGCTTTGAACTGTCAGTTTCATATGATCCAATACCAAGAGTTTATGCTTGATCAGTTAACTAAGAAACTGTCCTCTGATGATTCCTTAGATAAGAAATATGTTTTAGAAATGGTGAATAACATTCAGCAGGTTAGTAACCATTCTTTAAAATGTGGCTATGATGCACTGGAGGCTTCATTTAGATCAGCCATGACTGGCACAGTTATAAGAAGGCATGCATGGTTGAAAGAACAGGTCTTGCCGGATCATGTTAAAGCAAAGCTATTAGATGCTCCTATGGATAAGGTCAGTCTATTTGGTTCTCCTGCCCAGCAAGTAATGAAGAAAATGGAAGAGAAGGCAAAATCTGTACAAACCGTTAAAGATTTCTTACAGGTTCAGCCCCCAAGGTTTAGCAGGAACTGGCCTTCCAAAAATTGGTCCTTTCCTGACTCCTCTAAATCTCAGAGAGGCAGGAATAGACGTTCCAGAGGCAGAAATCAATCCAGAGGAGGTGCCTACAGAGGACGCCAGTGGCAAGGCAATAACCAACGAGGCACAGACACAACCACTGCCACTGCAACAGGACAATCACAGTGACTTGGCCCTGACACCGCCTACCAGGGAACAAATAGCAGCACCCTTAGGCGGAAAGTTAGCCTTATTTTCAAAAAATTGGCACTATATCACAAGAGACAAGTGGATTTTGCAAACTATAGACCAAGGCTACAGGTTTCATTTCCACACCTTACCAGTAAAAAGAGGAATGCCAAACCTACCACCAACTCAAAAAACAGAAGCTCTAAAACAGATAGCTCAATTAACAAAGATGAGAGCTGTGGAAAGGGTACCACCTACAGAACAGGGCAAAGGATTTTACTCCAGGCTCTTCCTAGTACCAAGAAAAGAGAAAAGTTGGAGACCTATTCTCGACCTGTCCGCTTTAAACACATTCATCATTGTTCCAAAATTCAAAATGCTGACCCTACAGCAACTTCTTCCCATGCTGGGCAAGGAGTGTTGGCTGGTAACTCTAGATCTCAAGGAGGCATACCTGCACGTCCCCATATGACCAAATTGCAGAAGATACCTCAGATTTCTTGCAGGATCAGAGCATTATCAATTCTCAGCATTGCCCTTTGACTTATCTACTGCGCCCAGAGTATTCACGAAATGCCTGGCATCAGTAATCGCTCATTGCAGGCTACAGGGAATCCAAATTTATCCATACCTGGACGACTGCCTGATACAAGCGGACAACAAAAGCAAGCTGACACAAGACTTACAAAGAGTCATTTGCTTACTACAAGCCCTGGGATACACAGTCAATTTAAAAAAGTCAAGACTGATACCATCCCAAACAAGAACATTCTTGGGTGCAGAATTGGACACAGTAAAACAGATGGCATTCCTAACTGCAGAAAAACAAGAACAACTCCCTCTTTACTTCTTGGCATTAACAAAGCAGAACAAACTAACAGCAAGGAAAGTACTGCAGGCCTTGGGCTTCATGGCATCATGCATAATCCTGGTTCCCCATGCCAGACTGCATATGAGAAAGCTACAGTGGTACTTAAAGAATTTATGGTCTCAACACAGGCACAGCTTAGAAACCGAAATACCACTAATCCCATGCCTGAAACAAGAGTTCCTATGGTGGGCTCAAGCATGCCAGTCAAACCCAGGTTTGCCCTTCCACAACATTCAAGCAAGCCAAACCATCACAACGGACGCCTCAGACCTAGGTTGGGGGGCCCACATGCTGGACAAATGCATTCAAGGAGTATGGACTCCAGATCAGCTGCACCTGCACATAAATCAAAAAGAAATGCTGGCAGTAAAACTAGCAATCCAGAATTTCAAACCATTCCTCAAAGAAGGCCAATTAATGATAAGGACAGACAACACCACAGTCATGTGGTACATCAACAAACAGGGAGGCACTCATTCATACCCCCTATGCCGAATGGCTCTGGACCTATGGAATATGGCTCTGAGCTACAACATTCAGTTACAGGCAATATTTGTACCGGGAAAAGAAAACATCCTAGCAGACATGTTAAGCAGAACTACCTCGGATGCTCACGAATGGATGCTACACCCGGACATCTTCAAGGCCATCACAAAGAAATGGGGAATGCCACAAATAGACCTATTCGCATCCCCACTCAATCACCAGCTCAAGAAATTCTGCACAAGGACATACCACCCACTTGCTTGGAAGGTGGACTCTCTATCCTTCAGTTGGAAAGGCCTGACAGCATATGCATTTCCACCTCTTCCTTTGATGCACAAGGTACTACTGAAAATCAAAGAGGAACGTCCAAGGATAATTCTGATAGCTCCAAATTGGCCAAGACAACATTGGTATCCATTGCTGAGGAGCATGTCTCAGGGGGAAACGTGGACACTACCCCTGATTCCTTTGATGTTAACTCAGAGCGACTACAACATCATGCATCCAAACCTGAAAACTCTGCAACTGACTGCCTGGAACATTACATAAGAGCAACTAACCCAGATTTATCCCAAAGGGTTAAAGACATTATCCTTGAGGCCCGCAGACCTTCAACAAGAAGGAACTATGCAGGAAAATGGTAAAGGTTTGTCATTTGGAGTACTGAAAGAGGAAAAGATGTGTCAAAGATAGATATTGCCAACATCCTGGAGTATTTGGCAGAGCTTCTCCATACAGGCCTGTGCTATTCCTCCATCAAGATACATGCATCAGCTATTTCTGCAGAATACAGCTTGATCCCCTGTCTTCTCACATCCTCTACTCAGGCAGTTCCTCAGAGGAATCAAGAATGTAAAACCTCCTAGGAAACCACCATTACCAGCATGGGACTTGAACTTTGTGCTAGAAAAATTGACACTCCTCCTTTCGACCCAGCAGCAACAGCAGATCTTCAACACCTATCCTGGAAAACTGCTTTCCTACTGGCAATTACTTCAGCAAGAAGGGTTTCGGAACTACAGGCCTTAATGGCAGTACAACCTTTCCTAATCTTCCATCAAGATAGAGTGTCCATGAGAACTAATCCTACATTTATGCCTAAGGTGGTATCCAGAGTGTCTCTAAACCAGGCAATCCACCTACCTACCTTCTTTCCCAATCCACAGAACAGGGGAAAGACTGCTGCATACCTTGGATGTACATAGACAGTTGCGCTACTACCTGGACAGAACCAAGGGCAATAGAAAAACTGACCAGCTTCTAGTAGCTTATGCAAGAGGAAGGGAAGGAAAAGCAATTTCCAAACAGACAATCTCCAAGTGGATAGGAAATTGCATAAGATTCTGTTACTCCTACCATGGAAAGCAAATTCCACAGAACATAAGGCCTCATTCTACAAGGGCTACAGCCACTACCACAGCTTTCTTACGAGTGGCTACCAAGGACATTATTGAGGCGGCTACTTGGACCTCCGTGCATACATTTGCCAAGCATTATAACTTACCTCTATACTCTAGATCCCGATCAGGGTTTGCCACTGCTGTTTTGCAAGGGATCCTAACTACACCATAATTCATCTTCCTCCTCCCCTAGTTTGGCTATGGTATTCTACCCATTTGTTAGGACTGCAGATGCATCCTTGAAGGACATAGTACAGTTTTGTACCTACCATAAATGTAGATGTCCGAACAGGATAGCATCTGCAGTCAGGATTACCCACCCTCCTTCCCCTCTGTGGTACTCCTAGGTATTTACCCTCCTAATAGCTAGCTGGGGGGGGGGATCTCTTATGGTGTATTTGTTTGTATATATGTACATACATGCTTTTTTTTGTGTTTGCCTTCTACCTTTTTTGGAAACATTGGCATTTACCTAAAATTTAGCTTTCCAAGAGGGCAACTGGCATCTGGGGCAAGAAACACTGAGGAAAATGGCGTTGGCTGATGCCTTTATACCCGAAGACCAGCAGAGATGACGTCGGGTGAAGTGCGACACCAGCCGAGGCCAGACCCAGACTTTGGAATCCGGCCGACCGAAGGGCTGCCTGACGACAGGACAACCCATTTGTTAGGACTGCAGATGCTATCCTGTTCGGACATCTACATTTATGGTAGGTACAAAACTGTACTTTTTGACTCTTTAGAAGCATCTTGCAGGGCTACTGTCACTGGGTCTGTTCTTAGAAGCCATGCTTGGCTTAAGGAGCAAAATTTGCCAGATCATGTTAAAGCCAAATTACTAGATGCCCCGTTAAACCAAGACTGCCTGTTTGGCAACAAAGCAGAAGTACTTAAAAAGATGGAGGTAAAAGCTAAATCTATACAAACTGTTAAAGCTTTCCTGCAAGTACAGCCTCCCAGATTTAGTAGGCATTGGCCTTCTAAGAATTGGTCCTTTCCTGTTTCTTCCAGGCCTTCTCAGTCCAAACCCAGGAACAGCAGGCCACCTAGGCTATAGTCTCAAGGTACTCACAGGCCTAAGCAGTGGGGGGCTCCATCTTCCAAAGTTGGAAGGAGTAAGACACCACCCTATGGAAAACTGTCACAGTGACTTAACCTTAAACCTTCTAAGCCCTGCTCAACTGACTGCTCCCTTAGGGGGAAAGATCGCCCTGCATGCAAAAAACTGGGAACTCATTACCCATGACAAATGGGTTTTAAATATAGTTTCCCAAGGGTACAGATTCCACTTCCACACCTTACCAACCCCAAATGTTTGGCCAGACCTGCCTCCAAATCAGTGGGCAGAGGCTCAACAGCAGGTTCTCTCTCTCCTAAGTATCAGGGCTATTCAGCCTGTCCCAGCAGACGAAAAGGGACAAGGATTTTACTCAAGACCTTTCCTGGTACCCAGAAATGACCGCTCCTGGCATCCTATCCTGGACCTCTCTACTCTAAACACCTTTTTGGTAATCCCAAAATTCAAAATGCTAACTCTTCATCAGCTGCTTCCTATGCTAGGCAAAGATGCCTGGTTGGCAACCTTGGACTTAAAGGAAGCTTACCTGCACATTCCAATAAGGGAATCTTGCAGGACATACCTATGCTTCAGAGCAGGCTACAGGCACTATTAGTTCTCTGCACTTCCCTTTGGCTTATCTATTGCACCCAGGGTATTCACAAAGTGCCTAGCTCCATTCATTGCATTTTGCAGGCAAAGAAATATTCAAATATACCCATACCTGGACGATTGTCGAATTCAGGCAGAAAGCCAGGACATGCTACTAAATCATCTGGTATTTGTAAAGAAACTGCTAACCTCACTGGGGTACACCATAAACGAAAAGAAATCTCATCTAGTACCCTGCCAACAAATTGTATACCTTGGAGCAAGCTTGAACACAACTTCCCAGATGGCTTACCTCACGCCAGAGAAACAAGTTTATTTGACAGCCTACTTCAAACTACTGGCCACAAAGACCCAGTTATCTGCAAGGAAAATCCTGCAAGCTCTGGGGTTCATGGCCTCTTGCATCCTACTAATTCCATATGCAAGACTGTATATGAGGAAACTACAATGGTATCTAAAAAGCCTATAGTGTCAACATTCTCAGGACCTGGAATCAGTGATTCCTATCATTCCTTGTATAAAGACAAAGTTCCTTTGGTGGGCAGAGGCCTGCTACCACAACAAGGGACTGCCATTCACTCTACCCCCTGCCGCCCAAACCCTAACAACAGATGCATCAGACTGTACATGGGGGGGGGGGCTCACTTGGCAGGGCAAATGGAACCTGAGTCAAATACACCTGCATATCAACCAAAAATAAATGTTAGCTGTACAGAATTCTCTGACAGCCTTCAAGGACCACATCCTTCCAGGACATTTATTGGTAAAGACAGACAAAACCACTGTTATGTGGTACATAAACAAGCAGGGGGGAACCCACTCCTACCCTCTCTGCAGACTAGCCATGGCTCTGTGGAACATAGCCTTGAGCTACCAAGTGCACCTACAAGCTCAATTCCTGCCAGGCAAGCTAAATTCACTGGCAGACAACCTAAGCAGAAATCTCATGGACCCACACGAGTGGAAACTGGAAGCAAAGATATTCAACATTTTGAGAAACAAATGGGGGAACCCAGAGATAGACCTGTTTGCCTCCCTTCACAACTACCAGTTGGACAAATTCTGCACAAGGACACCCCACAGACAAGCTTGGAAAGTGGATGTCCTGTCCTTCACCTGGGAAAGCCTCGCAGTTTATGCCTTTCCCCTATGCCTTTCCTCTCGAAAGTTCTGCTAAAGGTCAAACAGGACAAACCAAGGGCAATACTGATTGCTCCAGACTGGCCATGCCAGCACTGGTACCCCCTCTTGCGCAGTATGTCATTGCTGGAACCATGGCACCTTCCTCAGACCCCTTCCCTGCTGTCCCAGCAGGAGGGCCAGATTCTGCACCCCCAGCTTCAAACTCTGAACCTTGCAGCCTAGCTAATTACCTGAGCTCTCCAATAGCATCCCTCAGTAAGCAGGTGCTAGATGTCATTCTGGAGGCAAGGAGGCCTAGTACTAGAAAATCTTATGCTGAAAAGTGGAAAAGATGCTGTTCCTGGAGCCAGACTCAGGGGATGGGCACAACAGTGCCCAGATTTACCGCATATTCTTCAATACTTAACAGAGATGCTCCACAAGGACCTTTCCTTCTCATCAATTAAAATTCATGCCTCAGCCATTTCAGCACATTATAATACTGAGCCACCCCTCTTCTCTCACCCTCTGCTGAAACAATTCCTCAGAGGGGCCAAAAAATTAAAACCACCCAGGAGAGCCCCTACTGCAGCCTGGGACCTTAATTGTATATTGGAAAAGATCACTCTACCACCTTTTGAGACAGCTGCAACTGCAGAGTTGAAATTCCTTTCTTGGAAAACAGCCTTCCTTCTAGCCATCACTTCAACAAGAAGAGTGTCTGAATTACAGGCCCTCATGGCAGTGGAGCCCTTCATCATCTTCCATGCAGACAGGATGTCCCTAAGGTCCAACCCTTCCTTTATTCCCAAGGTGGTATCCAGTGTGACCCTTAATCAGTTCATTCATTTGCCAACATTCTTTCTTAATCCACAAAACAAAGGAGAATGAATACTGCACTCTTTGGATGTGCACAGACAACTTCGATTTTATTTGGACAGGACTAAGCCTCTCAGAAAAACTGAACAGCTGCTGGCTGCCTTTGCTGCAGGGGCAGAGGAGAAGGCCATTTCAAAGCAAACCATTTCTAAGTGGATAGGCCATTGCATTCATTTCTGCTATAAGTACCATGGAAAACCTACCACACAAGTGAATAAGATCTCATTCCACCAGGGCTGCATCTACTTCTACAGCCTTTCTCAGAGGTGTCCCTACCAGGGACATCCTAGAAGTTGCTACCTGGAGCTCTGTACATACCTTCACCAAGCATTACCACTTGCCTATTTTTTCTAAATCCAGAGCTGGTCTTGCCACTGCAGTCTTGCAGGGCTTAATAGTTGGTCTTAATGCTCTCTAACTGCCTCCTCCCTTCCTTAGCTTTGGGAATCTACCCAAATGTAATGACTGCAACAGTGAAACACGAAGAACATAGTACAGTTGTGTACACTTACCATAAATGTAGATGTTTGAGTGTATTCACTGTTGCAGTCCTGGTTACCCTCTCTCCAGCCCCCTGACTTCTCTTGGCTGTACCTTTCTTCTTGTTTAGTGTATTTCAGCTTTCTGGTGTATTTGCTTTTTGATGGAGGTGTGACTGCATATATAATTGCTTCCCATTATGGGGGCACCTGACATCTGGGGCAAGAAAAACTGATGTAATGACGTCGGCTGCATGCTTTATACCCCTGACGTCATGGAAGAAGAGACAACATCCAACGCAGGACCCAAGACTTTGATATTCAGGCTGGCTGAGGGCTACCTGCAGGCAGATAACCCAAATGTAATGACTGCAACAGTGAGTACACTCGAACATCTACATTTATGGTAAGTGTACACAACTGTACTTTCAGGATGCTACTTGGGATATTGTCAGGACCCACTGACACAGTATTTTTAATGTTTTGAAAGCACTTTTAGTACTTGGCCATGCATGATAGCTGGGAGGCATCAGTTTAAGTTACTCCTTGTAGGATAGATGGGGGGGATGATAGAAGTAAAGTTTGAGATGAATTTATCAGCTGGTAGGTTAGCCATATCTTCTGTTTCACTGAAGGTAGCATCCTTCACAATCAGCTCAGTGTATTGTTGTGTTGTGCTCGTGAAATTTCAAGCATAACTAAAAAGGTATTGTGATTATCTTTAGATTGGGTGGCTATCAAGTGTGACATTCATGGATTTAACTAAGCACTTGAGTTGTTTGTTTAATTCAATGGCAAGCCCTGTTATTTTGGGAATGTCCTTTGGCCACTATTTTCTTCCTTTTATTATGGATTTTTGTTGACATTACAGTTCCACCTTGGGGGTTTGTTGCTGGAGTTTGACCTGCACTTGTTTCTGCAGGAAACAGCAGTATATGTACAGTTGTTTATGTAGGGTACAGTTCAGTGGTGTAGAATTCCTTATAAGCAGCATAATTTTCAATGTTTGGTGGGAATTTGAATCTTTCCAAAATATCACTTAGGAGTAGATGGTTTATCTTAGGGAAGTTTCCAAAGTTGCCATGGGAGGAGGGGGCCTCTGGTTTCAGTTCTATTTCAAATGAGATGTTCAAGTCAGACCTAGCAAGGGATGAGGATAAGCAATGGTGCAGGATGCACCCATATTGATAAGGACAAAGTTCAAGTTGTTTCCTTTAGTGGGGTAGTCTGACTGATTGTTCCTAGGTATTTGTGCTGATTAAGTCCAGGAATCTCTGCACTTGCACATTAGTGGTGGTGCAAGTTACCCACTCAATAGACAGATAATTAAAATTACCTAGGAAGATGGTATTGGGATTGGTACTGAGAGACTCCAGCTATTGTAGATAAGTGTTGAGACTTTCTTGGGTTATAGAGGAGGTTATGTAGCTAACCAGTATATGGTAAGGGATCTTTCCTGATAGGAATTTGGACATGAAGAAGCTCTAGTGCATCATGCTGCTTAACCAGCATTGATATACAAGTCTCTCATGGACGAATATTGAGATGACACCATAATTTTCTTATCCTATGCAGTGGCTGGTGGAAAAGTATAGAAGGCATTATAGCCCTGCACAACTGGCTTATATTCCACTGCTTTAAACCATAACTCAGACACTACACAAATGTCTACATCTTCCAGGAGCTCCTAGCATTGATCAGCAACACATTTATATTTTCTTTCACTCATTTTGTTATTTGATATTTTGATAACCAATGGCAAGGGTTGTATATCCTTAGTTCTGGTACACAAAGCTGCCCCACGGCTCCCAAATTGAAGTCATTGGTGCCCACCAGAGGTAGAGACTTTGAAGGTAGCCATTGACATTGAGCATGCCCAAGATATTCATATCTCAGACATCAGCCATCTTGTTACAGCCTGAGCTAGGTAGGCCTTCCCATCTTTCTCAATACCCATTTCACATTGTAGGATGTGATGAGACTGACACAGGATTCCTTGTTTTTCCTTCAGAACTTGCAACCTCACTCTGACCAGTCGTCTTTGTCGGGTGTCCCCAACCAGAAAAGGAAAAGGCGAAAGACCCTTCCCCTTGAAGAAGCCAAACTGCTTATGCAGACTAGATGTTCTCCCACCTCTGTTATATTACAGACAATTGATGATACCTTATCCTCTGATTTTTCACTATAGGATTTCTCATTTGGAGACCCCCCTCAATAGAATAAAAACCTTCTAAAAGTGGGAAGCTAAAAACTCAATCGACACCCAAAAAAGGACAGAGAACTGCTTGTTTTCCATTGCCTAAACCCTTAGCTCTTCTGTCAGTTATTGAGGCCTTGGAGGAAGTATTCACAAATGCACATTTGCAGCTGGAAGCTTGATCATTTTTGTAGGGTCATGGACTTCATTGAGTGTCTACAAGAACCCAGCTTCTGCTCCATTTATGGTGTCCAAGGTTTCTAGCAAGAGATCTTGGGCTTCAACTAAAAATCGCACCCCTACTGATGGGGAAAGCAGAGTACTTGACTGACTGACTACCTTGGCCTTCATGGCTCTGAACTGCCAGACACATGTGTTCAAGTTCCAGTGACCACTCCTGTGCCAGCTTCAGAACAGGGTGAATGAGATGGAGGATAAAGTGCTGGATCTTTACAACTTCTGTTCCTAGGTTGGCAAAAGTAGTCCATCCAGTGAGGCTGTGGTACAGTGGCTGTTGGACAGCAGGTGATGTGATTATGGGGAGACATGCTTGACTGATGACAACCCCTACCAGAACTTAAGACTCATTTCCTTAATGCCCTTTTAAACAAGGAGCTTCTGTTTGGATCCCCTGATGAGCAGGTGTTTAAGAAAATAGAGGAAAAGGGAAAGACTGTACAGTCAATGAAACATTTGATCTGAAGTAGTTGTCTTTATTTGGCTTCAACCTGTGGGTTCCTGGATCTGTATCAGATCCAACTTGGCCGCATATCCTGCATCTGATCCAAGCCCAAAGCTCCTCCCTTTACCCATTATGCTTCTGTCCCCTTCCTCCCTTCAGATCTCGTTTGCCGTCTATAATGTCCGCATCATGATCTGAGCTGTCAGCATAAGAAGTTGTTGGAAGTGTTGTTTTTGGGTTTAAATCTCACTTTCTTTCTCTCTCTCTATTTTTCTTCTCTACCTTCTACCTCCCCTCTGCATTTCCGTCAGTTAAAAAAAATCTTTCTCTATCCCCTTTTCTTTCCTTGCGTGCGTGGTTTGAGTGATAGTGTGTGTGCTGGGCCTGAGTTTGGGATATGTCTGACACTCCCAAACCCGGCTTCTGAAAGTGTACAGTGTGTGGCCATTACCTCTCCCCAGCCGATGACCACACACTGTGAGTAGTATGTCTTGGGGCAGCCGATCTCCGGACCTCCTGTTCCATCTGTGCTGGGTTTAATCCCCGGGCACTTAAGGACAGGAGGGACAAATTCATCCTTAAGGGCCTTCTTCCCTCTTCGGGGACTCAAGTTCCTGTGCCCCTTGCTTCTGTCCCTGCCTCCTCCCAGCCTCTGAGACTCAAACTCCTGCCAAGAGGTCTGGGGATGGAGACAAATTTGCTAAAAGGGATAGGTCCAGAAAACGATCCCCAGATCGCTCAGCTCCGGCCAGCCTTCCACCAAAAGTTAGGTCGGCTCTGAGACCGGAGTCTCTTTGACTCCATTCTCCTCTGTTCTCCCGGGAGTGGGAGGAGCCCCGGATCCGGTTGCCGGCTCAGACTTCTCCTCACCACCTCTCCAGGTCAGTGTTGGTCGCCTCCCACTCCACCCAGAGCCTTAGTGCAGCACAGATGGATAGGATGATGCAGAAGTTCATCCGCACCCAGATACAGATGGGAGTCTTGCCTGCCCCTTCTCCCTCTGGAGCAATGAGCATGCAGCCCTTTTTCACCCCGATTCCTCCTTCTCCGATCCAGCCTTCAGTTTCGGAGGTCTTGGATAAGAGGACTCTCAGTGTCGAGGAGCCGGCGCCGACAGTACCTTGTACCTCGACACCGGCTATAACATTGAGCAGGTTGGATCCGACTGGCTCGGATCCGACAAGCTGTTGGAGCTGTAGCCTTGGTATCGGATCCCAGGGGTTGGTGTTGGCTCCAAGTATGTTGGAGCCCAGTCTTCTTCTCGGTATCTCGATGCTTAGAGGCTCAGCTCTGACTCCCTCATTGGGTCAGAGGGTGACGGCTCCTATTGTCCTTTCCCAGGATGTCCGTTCCCCTCAGGCTTTCGATATGATGGAGAGGGTTCTCTCGATTTCTTCGAGACCCTTGACCATCTTGTCCTCGGACTCCACTCGACTCCCTTTGTTTCCGGTATGGTTCCGGCCATCCTGCCATCTCAGGGACAGCATACTGCCACTTTGCCTCAGGAAACTTCCACTTGGGAGCAGCAAGACGTTGGTGAGTCCTCCCCAGAGATCCCCACCAAGGAGAATCCTCACAAGCGTACATGCAAAAGGAGGCACTTAGACTCCCCACTGGAGTCTCTCACCGAAGCCACTGATTTGGAGGAAGGGGAAGGTTCCCCCCAGTCACCCCTCGAAGATATCTCCTTTGGAGACATCATGGAACTCCTATGCCAGCAAGGGGGTTGGTCTGCCCAGAAACCCACCTCGGACGAATCAGTGTTCCTCGAGGCATTTGGTGCAGGACCCTCTACTTCCTGGGTGTTCCCCCCCACAGATCCTTTAGTCTTTAGTGGGTCTCATTACATCTCAAGCATGGAAGGAACCAGACACAGTGGAGCTCATTCCCAAACGTCCAGGTAAGGTCTTGATCCCCCCCATCAGATAGGCTGTACTGGAACAAGGGAACTCCCATTGATGCCATGGTGTGGCAGTGGCCACTAGGAAGGAGTTCGCTCAGGAGAGCTCTAGGGTCCATCCTCCTGACTGAGAGTCAAGGGCGATGCACCTTTTCAGGAAATGGGTGTATGCCTCAGCAACCTTCTGTCAGGGTGCTGAATTACATGGCACACATGATTCGGCAACAGTGAGACCTAGTTAAGGAGTTCACCAAGTCGACCCTGGAGTCCATGTCAGCGGAGGACAAGATGCTTTTCTCTGCTCGTATGGCCACTGTAAAGTCAGTTGCGAACACTTCCATGCACCTCATCTCCTATGCAACCGAAAGAGCCACTAGGGGAGCTGGTACAGGGGTTGCCATCAGGCAACATGCCTGGCTCCGGTTCTGTCAGTTTTTGGAACCTTTTAAGACTTCTTTTACCAGTGCTCCATATGATGGTACTTCCCTGTTTGGAAAGTCGGTACATGAGACTCTAGTTCAGAGTAAGAAGGACAGGAAGACTTTGTCTGCTGTCAGGATCCGCTTCTTGGCCCCTCAACAATCCTTCTGTAGGAATCAGCAAGGGACCAAGAAGTTGTGGTTCTGGAAATCTCAGAATTTTCCCCAAGACACTCAGGACTTGCCTTCCCCCAAAGGCAGAGGGGAATTTGATAGACATCGTCCTAGAGGCAGAGGGGGTCCGAGAAATTACGGGTCTCGAGAACCTTTCTTGGACACACCCGCTCAGCAACCCTGAATGGTTGCCCGACTGCTCATCACTGGAGGCAGTCGGGGGCCGTCTCTCATTGCCCTTAATGGAGTGAGAGTCCATCACAAAAGGTCATTGGGTGTTGCAAGTTATATCCAGAGGCTATTCAATCCCCTTCCTCAAGCCACCTTCAACCCCCAAACACCTCCCGGATGTTCCACCTGTGTATATTCCAGGTTCTTTTTGGTGCCAAAGAAAATGGGGGACCTAAGACCCATTTTGGATATATCCACCTTGAATCTGTCTGTGGTCGAGGTGAAATTCCGGATGGTCACCCTTCAATCTATCCTGCCCTTCCTGCAGAAGAATGATTGGATGTGCTCGATTGACCTCCAGGATGCGTACTATCATATCAAGTTGGACAGATGCTCCCATAGGTTTCTCCACTTCTAGCTAGGAGCCAGTCATTATCAGTTCAGAGCGCTTCCCTTTGGTCTCACCACAGCCCCCAGGGTGTTTACCAAAGTGATGTCAGTAGTAGTGGCTCATCTGAGACTTCAGGGCATTCAAGTATTTACCTACATGGATGATTGGCTCCTCGCTGCCCTGTCTAGGCATCAACTCTGTCAAGCAAGGGATTCCTTTCTACTTCTGGCCCAGAGGTTGGGCATTACAGTCGATCTAAATAAATCATCTCTGTCCCCTGGCCAAACCTTAAAATTTTTTGGGGTGTGAATAGACGCAATTCAAACCAGAGTGTTTCTTACTCCAGACAGAATACACAGTCTGAAGCTACATGTCCTGTGCATTATTCAAATTCACTCTCTGACAGCAGAAATTGTATTAAGGGTGTTGGGGTGCATGGCACCCACGAGCAATCTCTTGCCCTTGGCGCACCTTCACATGCGAATCCTTCAGTGGACCCTGTCAGTATAATGGTCTCTGTTAGACCTTCCATTGACGCACCCTGTCTGAATCGCTTGAGTGTGCAAGGACTCCCTTCAGTGTTGGATTCATTCTTCGGATCTGGTTCGGGGATGTTCCTTTCTACTACCTTTTCCCATGGCCACAGTGACTATGGATGCCTCCCAGCTGGGGTGGGGGGGCACTGCTTGGGAATGACAGTTTAAGGCACGTGGTCTCCCTACTATACCAATTTGCATATCAATGTCCTGGAGAATGAGGGTGGTGCTTCTAGCATTGCAGGCTCTTCATGCCAGTCTCCCTTCAGGAATGATTGCTGTCCAGACGGACAATATGCCTGTGGCCTGGTACATCAACAAACAAGGGGGAACCAGATTTTATCTTTTGTGTTGCGAGGCCATGAGAGTATGGGAATGGACGATCTCCACTGGCTGATGTTCTTCATCTCACATTGCTGCAGTCCTTACATATGGGTAGTCCGCTGTCCTCGGTCGGCCCGAATACCAAAGTATTAGGCTGACGTCGGTCAAGGCGCTTAAAACTGACATCAGGACGTCAGGGTACAAAAGCGCATGACCGACGTCATATCCTCAGTCTTTTTTGCTGCATGGTCCGATGCAGAAGCAGCGTTGCAAGTGCCGTTCGGCGTTCTGAAATTTTTCGAGTTCGGAGTTTCAGACCGAATCCAAGTTGGCTAAGTACCCCATTGGGGAATATTTTGGTTTTTTCTTGCCTCGGTGTATTACCGGATGTCAGAAAAAGTGAATAATTGTATTTCTTGTGGGAAACAGATACCGCATAGGGATTATCATTCTTTGTGCATTCCTTGTTTGGGGCCTGAGCACGACGTAGTCGGGTGTCGCTTTTGTGCTAGGTTTAATAAGCGCACTATTAAGCGAAGGTTAGATTGTGCTAGGCTGGTCTTCGAGCGGTGCAATTATAATATGCCGTCGGATACTCCGGCGCCCGCTCACTGAGCGCAGAGACAAAGCGGTTAAACCCAGGCAAGATGAGTCGTCCGTTCCGGACGCCGGTTCTTTAGAGGCTTCAGTGGAACCGGTGGTTCCGATGGAGGCTTCTTTGGAGTCTCAGGGGGAGACTTTGATTTTGCAGGATGTGGCCTCTCAAGAGGCAGGTCAGGCTGAAGGGGCTTCTCAGGTTTTTGTACTCCCCTCCCTTCCCAGGGTGGTTAGACCCTCTCCTTCTGTTTCCAAGGCTTCTTCCAGAGGCAGGCCAGGTTTAGCTTCTGTTGGTGTCAGTCCTAGTTCAGCAGGGTCTGTGCCTAAGAAGCACATGCTTAAAATGGCAGAAGATTTTGCACACTTTGGATATACACAGACAGTTGCGATATTATTTGAGCAGAACTAAAGGGTTCAGGCAGTCTCAGCAGTTGTTTGTTTCATTTGCTTTGGGTTCTCAGGGCAAACCTGTTTCAAAACAAACTATTTCTAAGTGGATTGGTTTTTGTATTGCTTTCTGTTATTCCCATCATGGTAAGGAGATTCCAGCTGGGATTAGGCCTCATTCCACTAGGGCTACTGCCACTTCTACAGCTTTTTAAGGGGTGGCAACTAAAGATATTTTGGAGGCAGCTACTTGGAGTTCAGTGCATACTTTCTCTAAGCATTACCACCTTCCACTTTATTCTAAATCTAGGGCTGGATTTGCCACTGCAATTTTACAGGGCATTTTGGCAGCTCCTAATGCTTTATAGTTTTGCCATCCTCCCTTACCTCTGCTTTGGGATTCTACCCATATGTAAGGACTGCAGCAATGTGAGATGAAGAACATAGTACAGTTTTGTACCTACCATAAATGTAGATGTTCAAGATCCACATTGCTGCAGTCCAATTACCCTCCTCCTTCCCTCTGTAGTTAGAGGTGGTTGTGTGGTTTGGGTTGTAAATTTTGTAAATATGGTTAGTGCAGGGGTGGTTGGTTGTTCTTTGCTGTTTTTTGGCTTTGGCCTTTCTTTTTAGGGCCTTCTGACATCTGGGGCAAGAAAAGACTGAGGATATGACGTCGGTCATGCGCTTTTGTACCCTGACGTCCTGATGTCAGTTTTAAGCGCCTTGACCGATGTCAGCCTAATACTTTGGTATTCGGGCCGACCGAGGACAGCGGACTACCCATATGTAAGGACTGCAGCAATGTGGATCTTCGAACATCTACATTTATGGTAGGTACAAAACTGTACTTTTTCTGTTGACAACGCACATTCTGGGGAGGTCCAACATTCTAGAGGACAGGCTCAGCAGATCCATTCTGATGCCTCCTGAGTAGTCTCTGAATCACTCAGTAGCACAACAGATCTTTCAAAAGTGGGGTCAGCCTTGCTGCGATCTATTCACCTGTTTGTCCAACACAAAATTCAGCGAGTTCTTTGCTCTGAACCCCCCCTCAGGGGGAAGTCCCCAGAGACGCACTAATTTATGCTTGGCCCCCCCAGTCTTCTGTGTGCTTATTTTCCTCTTCCTTTAATATTAAAATTTTTTCAGAAAGCTCGAAGCTGGGGAGCTTGGTTATCCTCATTGCCCCATTCTGGCCTCAGCAAGTCTGGTTTCCCTGTCTGAGGGCTCATCTGGTGGCTCCAACATGGACGTTGGATCCAGTTCCGGATTTCATATCTCATCCCCTAGGGATTCTCCATCCAAACCTGGACAGTCTAAAGCTCACTGCTTGGCTGCTTCAGTTCCCATGATAGTCAGGACTCCTGGATTATCCCCTCCCCTTAAAAGAATTCTAGTGGCGGCTCATAAGTCTTCCACCAGAAAAGTGTACTCCAGCAAATGGAAACATTTTTATAGCTGGGCCTCTCAGTGTGCAGTAGATCCTTTCATGGTTCCAGTTCCTGCTGTTTTGGAATTTTTATAGAGAATATTTCAACAAGGTGCTAGCTTTTCTACTGTCAAAGTTCAACTTGCGGCAATTTCTAATTATCATATGGGGGATACTATGATTCATTAGCATCTTCAAAGCTTTGTAAGGCCTTCCTCAAAGGTATTTTTCTGCTTTGTCCCTCGATAAAGGACCCTATGCCACTGTGGGATCTTACTCTGGTACTTCAAGCCTTAATTTCACCTCCCTTTGAACCTGTAGCTTCAGTGGATATGCAGTTTCTCTCCTGGAAGACTGCTTTTCTGTTTGCCATTACTTCCACTAGGAGAGTTTCGGAACTTCAGGCTCTATTGATCAAAGCCCCTTATATGATTTTTCATAAGGATAGGGTGTCTCTGTGTACTAATCCGTCTTTTCTACTTAAAGTAGCTTCAGAGGCAAATAATAACCGGGTAATCAATCTCCCCGTCTTCTTTCCAAATTTTCAAAACAAGGGAGAATACAAATTGCATTTACTAGACTTGCACAGACAGTTACATTTCTACTTGCACAGGACAAAAACCTTTCGTAAGTCTGACCAACTTTTCATTTCTTACTCCAAACCTGTTTTAAGGAAACCAATTTCTAAAGTTACCATCGCCTGTTGGATTTCTCATTGTATTATCTGGGCGTATACAGCCAGGGGGATTTCCCTGCCAAGTCAGGTGACAGTGCATTCCACCAGGTCTATGGCCACATCAGCAGCTTTTTGGTCCAGAGTTTTATTAGATGATATTTGTTCTGCAGCCACTTGGTCCTCATGCAACACCTTAATTTCACATTTTAAATTGGACATTGTATCCAGGAACAGGGCATCCTTTGGCTCCACCGTGCTCCGGAATATCCTTCCATGAGGGCCTCCCAGGTGTTTGGTAGCTGGGGACACTGTCACACAGGTTGAAGATCAGATGAAGACAACTACTTCAGATAAAGAAGATGTTCATCTTGTTACCCTGCTGCAGTCATCACACTTGGGTTATCTTGTCGTCAGGCGGTCCCGCAGTCGACCTGAATTCCAAAGTCTTGGTCCGGCGTCGGTTGCTGTCGCTTCTTCCCTGACGTCAGTGCGTCAGGGGTATATATAATGCATCCAATGCCATTTTCATCAATCTTTCCTGCTGTGCGGTGCCCGAAGCAGAAGCAGTTCGCAAGTGCCGGTCGGCCGACTCCTGAGATTTTCGAAGTCGAATTTCAGATCCGAAGTCTTCAATAAAGCTAAGTATCCCGTTGGGGAAACTTTTCTTGCCTCAGACTGATGTCAGAAAAAGTTAACAATTGTATTTCTTGTGGGAAGCAAATACCTCATAAGGATTTTCATTCTTACTGTGTACCTTGACTAGGCCCAGACCACGACGTCACTGGTTGTCGCTTTTGTGCTAGGTTCAATAAGCGTACTATAAAAAGACGCTTTGATTTTGCACGACACTTCTTCAGTAGAAAATTTAACTACACAATGCCGTCGGAGCAACCGGCTACCGGTGTGCACAAAAAACGCAAGGATAAGGACAGGTAGCCTAGACCCAAGCCAGACTCCGAGGCCTCGGCTGGGTCGGTCTCCGGTTCACCTGTTTTCAGTGAGGCTCCTACGCAGCCCCTGGCTACCGCAGATTTGGAACCCGAGACCGCTTCGGAGCCTTTGGCGGAGAGTGCTAGGCCAACGCAGCCATTTTATTTAGCCCCTACTGACGACACTGCAGAAAGAGATGTCGGTGCTGCAGAAACACCTTCAGTTTCTGAAGGTGTCTTCAGACCGACGATGCTCACCATAAAAACGTATCCTAAGCTTAAGACTCCTATCAAACCAAAAAAGACTGCACTTCAGTCTCCAGTTCAAGGCCCTATGCCTAAGAAACAGATGCTTAAAATGGCTGAAGATTTGATCTCTTTAATTAGGGGTTCCCAAACCCCCCCCCCCCCCTGACAAAAGGCCTAGACAAGAGGAAGATTATGCCTCCTCTGATCAAGTGTCTATTTCCTCAGGCTCCTCTGAGGACCAAGATTACTCTTTTCCCCCTTATGAAGATTCTGATGCTGAGGATTCCATTCCCTCAGCTTCTCCCCCTGAAGACTACTCCTTTGGGGAAACTTTACACACTATGAGGGAACATTTCCACTGGGAAGGTCAGGGCTACTCTGACTCAAAGAAAAGGCTCAGAGAGTTTCTTTTACTCCCCCAGCACAGACCTCTTGCTATCCCCCCAGTTTTAGACATTGTGTATGATGTTTACTTAGAATCTAGTTTGAATCCAGATTCTCTGCCTCCTGCTCCAGCCAAACCAGACATATATTATAGAGTGCCTGACTCCCACAAATTCCTTTATAAAAGCCCTGCTGCTGATCCAGAGACTATCTCCCAGGGTCCCAAAGGGGCTAAGGCTTCTATGGCGAAAAATCCTGTACCCTCTGAGCATTAGACAGGTGGGGAAAAAGGTTTACACCTCAGCCACTCTAGCTATGAGAGCACTAAATTGTCAATCTCACATGCAAAAATACCAGCAATTTCTGATGTCTCAATTAAGACAAAAAATGAGCACACTCCCTCAACAGTCTGAATTGAAAGAAATGCAGGATCTGTTGCATGCAGCTGAACAGGTGGGCAAACATACTTTACAATGTGGATTTGATTCTTTGGAGGCTTCCTGCAGAGCAGCTGTTACTGGGTCTGTTATACGTAGGCATGCTTGGTTAAAGGAACAAACTCTGCCTGATCATGTTAAAGCAAAGCTTCTAGATACTCCCTTACAGCAGAATGTCCTATTTGGAGGTAAAGCAGAAGAAGTCTGAAAGAAAATGGAGGATAAGGCAAAATCTATGCAGACAGTCAAAGATTTTCTACAGGTACAGCTCCCTCGCTTCAGCAGAAATTGGCCAACAAAAAAATTGGTCCTTTCCAGCTACTGACAGACCACAGAGGGGTAAATACAGACGGCCAAGAGGCAGAGGACAACCACAAGCCCACTACAAACCTCAACAATGGGGCACTGCAACACAGAAGGGAGGAGAAGACAGGCCCCAAACTACTAGAAGGCAAACTCAATGACTTAAACCTCATATGGCCAAGCAAGCCTCTCTTGGCAGCTCCCTTGGGAGGAAAATTAGCACTTTTTTCAGACAACTGACACATCGTCACAAAGGACAAATGGGTCCTAGACATAATTTCACGAGGATACAGATTCCATTTCCACACCTTGCCAATGAAATGAGGAATGCCAAACCTGCCACAAAATCAATGGGCAGAGGCACAAAAACAAATTACAGCTCTCATGGACATGAGAGCCATTCAACTGGTACCTACACGGGAGCAAGGCCAAGGATTTTACTCAAGACTCTTTCTAGTCCCCAGAAAGGACAATGCCTAGAGACCAATTCTGGACCTTTTAATTCTAAACACCTTCTTACAAGTACCCAAACTCAAGATGCTAACACTACAGCAGCTTCTTCCCATGTTGGGCAAGAAAGCATGGCTAGTAACGTTGGACCTCAAGGAGGCATACCTGCATGTCCCTATCAGGCAAAGTTGCAGAAGATACCTCCGTTTCATCGCAGGTTCAACCCATTACCAATTCTCTGCACTGCCCTTTGGCTTATCCACTGCGCCCAGGGTCTTCACAAAATGCCTGGCACCAGTAATTGCATACTAAAGAGAAAGAGGAATTCAAATATACCCATACCTGGACGACTGCCTCATCCAAGCAGAAAGCAAGGACATCCTCTTACAACATCTGGCTTTTGTAAAACATCTTCTAAGTTGCCTGGGGTACACAGTAAACGAAAAGAAATCAAAACTAGTACCCTCACAAAATATGACATTCCTGGGTGCCAGCTTGAATACAATGGCCCAGAAGGCTTATCTGATGCCAGACAAACAACTACGACTGACTCAATATTTCAAAACAATGGCAACAAAGACCCAACTCCCTGCAAGAAAAATTCTGCAGGCCTTGGGCTTCATGGCATCTTGCATACTACTAATACCATTTGCAAAGCTGCATATGAGGAAATTACAGTGGTACCTAAAAAGCGTATGGTCTCAACACAGCCACAGCTTGGACACAATGATATCTCTCATTCCCTGCCTTCAACAAGAGTTTATATGGTGGTCACAGGCATGTCACCTCAACAAGGGTCAGCCTTTCACCTTGCCCCCAGCCAGGTAAACTATGACAACAGATGCATCGGACTACGCCTGGGGGGCACACATGGCAGGACAGTGCGTTCAAGGCATATGGACTGCAGATCAAAGGAATCTGCACATCAATCAAAAAGAGATGCTAGCTGTACAGAATGCTCTGACAACCTTCAAGAACCTCTTACATCCAGGACAACTTACAATAAGGACGGACAACACCACAGTAATGTGGTACATAAACAAACAAGGGGGTACACACTCCTACCCTCTATGCAGGCAAGCAATGACCTTGTGGAACACAGCACTGGCTTACCAAGTTCAGCTACAAACTCAATTCCTGCCAGGAAAAAAGAACACATTGGCAGACGACCTCAGCCGAAACATCATGGATCCCCACGAGTGGAAACTGGATCCACAAGTATTTGCAATGATAACTCAAAAATGGGGCCTCCCAGACATAGACCTGTTTGCCAGCCCCCAAAACTATCAGCTAACAAAATTTTGTACAAGGGCACTTCACCATCAAGCTTGGAAAGTGGACACACTCTCATTCAGTTGGAAAAACCTGACAGTATATGCCTTCTCTCCATTGCCTCTTCTTTCAAAGGTGCTTCTGAAAGTCAGCAAGGAGAGACCATGACTGATATTCATAGCCCCAGACTGGCCACGCCAGCACTGGTACCCACTATCAAGGAATATGGCCCAGGGCCCACGTTGGATTTTACCACAAATTGCCCATTTGCTCACACAGCAAAACAATCAGATTCTACACAGCCAGCTCAAAACCTTAAATTTGGCTGCATGGCACATCACCTAAGCATCCAGCCAGCTCCTCTTCCTCAAGCATTTATGGATGTTATTCTGGAAGCTAGGAGGCCCAGCACCAGGAAGGCCTACTCGGACAAATGGAAAAGGTTTTGCGCCTGGAACCAAGTTAAAGGCCAAAATACCCTTCAGCCTCACATGCCTCAGATTCTATAGTATTTAACTGAGATGTTGCACAAAGGACTTTCTTTTTCATCCGTTAAAATTCACGCATCAGCTATTTCAGCCCACTACAACACGGATCCACCCTTATTTTCACATCCACTTCTAAGGCAGTTCCTCAGAGGGGCAAAAAACATTAGGCCTCCCAGGAGAGCACCTACACCAACCTGGGACCTCAACTTTGTTCTGGCAAAACTTACGCTACCTCCCTTTGAACCAGCTTTCTCTGCTGATCTAAAGTTTATATCATGGAAGACTGCCCTGCTGCTAGCAATAACTTCAGCCAGAAGAGTCTCAGAGCTGCAGGCACTAATGGCAGTGGAACCTTTCCTCATTTTCCATCAAGACAGAGTTTGTCTACGAACTAATCCTTCCTTCATGCCTAAGGTGGTATCCAGTGTGGCTTTAAATCAAACCATTCACTTACCCACCTTCTTTCCAAATCCACAGAACAAAGGAGAAAGTCTCCTGCATTCCTTGGACATTCACAGGCAACTTCGTTACTACTTGGATAAAACTAAGGTTTTCAGAAAATCTGACCAGCTCTTTGTATCCTATGCTGCAGCTTTGCAAGGGAAGGCTATATCAAAACAGACCATTTCCAAATGGATAGGTCATTGCATTAATTTTTGCTATACCCATCATGGAAAACCAGTTCCTTCCATGAGGGCCTCCCAGGTGTTTGGTAGCTGGGGACACTGTCACACAGGTTGAAGATCAAATGAAGACAACTACTTCAGATAAAGAAGATGTTCATCGTGTTACCCTGCTGCAGTCATCACACTTGGGTTATCTTGTCGTCAGGCGGTCCCGCAGTCGGCCTGAATTCCAAAGTCTTAGTTCGGCGTCAGTTGCTGTCGCTTCTTCCCTGACGTCAGTGCGCCAGGGGTATATATAATGCATGCAATGCCATTTTCTTCAATCTTTCTTGCCGTGCGGTGCCCGAAGCAGAAGCAGTTCGCAAGTGCCGGTCGGCCGACTCCTGAGATTTTCGAAGTTGAATTTCAGATCCGAAGTCTTCAATAAAGCTAAGTATCCCGTTGGGGAAACTTTTCTTGCCTCAGAACGATGTCAGAAAAAGTTAACAATTGTATTTCTTGTGGGAAGCAAATACCTCATAAGGATTTTCATTCTTACTGTATACCTTGCCTAGGCCCAGACCACGACGTCACTGGTTGTCGCTTTTGTGCTAGGTTCAATAAGCGTACTATAAAAAGACGCTTTGATTTCGCACGACACTTCTTCAGTAGAAAATTTAACTACACAATGCCGTCGGAGCAACCGGCTACCGGCGTGCACAAAAAACGCAAGGATAAGGACAGGTAGCCTAGACCCAAGCCAGACTCCGAGGCCTCGGCTGGGTCGGTCTCCGGTTCACCTGTTTTCAGTGAGGCTCCTACGCAGCCCCTGGCTACCGCAGATTTGGAACCCGAGACCGCTTCGGAGCCTTTGGCGGAGAGTGCTAGGCCAACGCAGCCATTTTATTTAGCCCCTACCGACGACACTGCAGAAAGAGATGTCGGTGCTGCAGAAACACCTTCAGTTTCTGAAGGTGTCTTCAGACCGACGATGCTCACCATAAAAACGTATCCTAAGCTTAAGACTCCTATCAAACCAAAAAAGACTGCACTTCAGTCTCCAGTTCAAGGCCCTATGCCTAAGAAACAGATGCTTAAAATGGCTGAAGATTTGATCTCTTTAATTAGGGGTTCCCAAACCCCCCCCCCTGACAAAAGGCCTAGACAAGAGGAAGATTATGCCTCCTTTGATCAAGTGTCTATTTCCTCAGGCTCCTCTGAGGACCAAGATTACTCTTTTCCCCCTTATGAAGATTCTGATGCTGAGGATTCCATTCCCTCAGCTTCTCCCCCTGAAGACTACTCCTTTGGGGAAACTTTACACACTATGAGGGAACATTTCCACTGGGAAGGTCAGGACTACTGTGACTCAAAGAAAAGGCTCAGAGAGTTTTTTTTACTCCCCAAGCACAGACCTCTTGCTATCCCCCCAGTTTTAGACATTGTGGATGATGTTTACTTAGAATCTAGTTTGAATCCAGATTCTCTGCCTCCTGCTCCAGCCAAACCAGACAGATATTATAGAGTGCCTGACTCCCACAAATTCCTTTATAAAAGCCCTGCTGCTGATCCAGAGACTATCTCCCAGGGTCCCAAAGGGGCTAAGGCTTCTATGGCGAAAAATCCTGTACCCTCTGAGAGGGACTCCAGAGCACTAGACAGGTGGGGAAAAAGGTTTACACCTCAGCCACTCTAGCTGTGAGAGCACTAAATTGTCAATTTCACATGCTAAAATACCAGCAATTTTGATGTCTCAATTAAGACAAAAAATGAGCATACTCCCTCAACAGTCTGAATTGAAAGAAATGCAGGATCTGTTGCATGCAGCTGAACAGGTGGGTAAACATACTTTACAATGTGGATTTGATTCTTTGGAGGCTTCCTGCAGAGCAGCTGTTACCGGGTCTGTTATACGTAGGCATGCTTGGTTAAGGGAACAAACTCTGCCTGATCATGTTAAAGCAAAGCTTCTAGATGCTCCCTTACAACAGGATGTCCTATTTGGAGGTAAAGCAGAAGAAGTCTTAAAGAAAATGGAGGATAAGGCAAAATCTATGCAGACGGTCAAAGATTTTCTACAGGTACAGCCCCCTCGCTTCAGCAGAAGTTGGCCAACAAAAAATTGGTCCTTTCCAGCTACTGACAGACCACAGAGGGGTAAATACAGACACCCAAGAGGCAGAGGACAACCACAAGCCCACTATAAACCTCAACAATGGGGCACTGCAACACACAAGGGAGGACAAGACAGGCCCCAAACTACTAGAAGGCAAACTCAATGACTTAAACCTCATATGGCCAAGCAAGACTCTCTTGGCAGCTCCCTTGGGAGGAAAATTAGCACTTTTTTCAGACAACTGACACATCATCACAAAGGACAAATGGGTCCTAGACATAATTTCACGAGGATACAGATTCCATTTCCACACCTTGCCAATGAAAAGAGGAATGCCAAACCTGCCACAAAATCAATGGGCAGAGGCACAAAAACAAATTACAGCTCTCATGGACATGAGAGCCATTCAACTGGTACCTACACGGGAGCAAGGCCAAGGATTTTACTCAAGACTCTTTCTAGTCCCCAGAAAGGACAATGCCTGGAGACCAATTCTGGACCTTTCAATTCTAAACACCTTCTTACAAGTACCCAAATTCAAGATGCTAACACTACAGCAGCTTCTTCCCATGTTGGGCAAGAAAGCATGGCTAGTAACGTTGGACCTCAAGGAGGCATACCTGCATGTCCCTATCAGGCAAAGTTGCAGAAGATACCTCCATTTCATTGCAAGTTCAACCCATTACCAATTCTCTGCACTGCCCTTTGGCTTATCCACTGCGCCCAGGGTCTTCACAAAATGCCTGGTACCAGTAATTGCATACTAAAGAGAAAGAGGAATTCAAATATACCCATACCTGGACGACTGCTTCATCCAAGCAGAAAGCAAGGACATCCTCTTACAACATCTGGCTTTTGTAAAACATCTTCTAAGTTGCCTGGGGTACACAGTAAACGAAAAGAAATCAAAACTAGTACCCTCACAAAATATGACATTCCTGAGTGCCAGCTTGAATACAACGGCCCAGAAGGTTTATCTGACGCCAGACAAACAACTACAACTGACTCAATATTTCAAAACAATGGCAACAAAGACCCAACTCCCTGCAAGAAAAATTCTGCAGGCCTTGGGCTTCATGGCATCTTGCATACTACTAATACCATTTGCAAAGCTGCATATGAGGAAATTACAGTGGTACCTAAAAAGCGTATGGTCTCAACACAGCCACAGCTTGGACACAATGATATCTCTCATTCCCTGCCTTCAACAAGAGTTTCTGTGGTGGTCACAGGCATGTCACCTCAACAAGGGTCAGCCTTTCACCTTGCCCCCAGCCAGGCAAACTATGACAACAGATGCATCGGACTACGTCTGGGGGGCACACATGGCAGGACAGTGCGTTCAATGCATATGGACTGCAGATCAAAGGAATCTGCACATCAATCAAAAAGAGATGCTAGCTGTACAGAATGCTCTGACAACCTTCAAGAACCTCTTACATCCAGGACAACTTACAATAAGGACGGACAACACCACAGTAATGTGATGCATAAACAAACAAGGCGGTACACACTCCTACCCTCTATGCAGGCAAGCAATGACCTTGTGGAACACAGCACTGGCTTACCAAGTTCAGCTACAAACTCAATTCCTGCCAGGAAAAAAGAACACATTGGCAGACAACCTCAGCAGAAACATCATGGATCCCCACGAGTGGAAACTGGATCCACAAGTATTTGCAATGATGACTCAAAAATGGGGCCTCCCAGACATAGACCTGTTTGCCAGCCCCCAAAACTATCAGCTAACAAAATTTTGTACAAGGTCACTTCACCATCAAGCTTGGAAAGTGGACGCACTCTCATTCAGTTGGAAAAACCTGACAGTATATGCCTTCTCTCCATTGCCTCTTCTCTCAAAGGTGCTTCTGAAAGTCAGAAAGGAGAGACCACGACTGATATCCATAGCCCCAGACTGGCCACGCCAGCACTGGTACCCACTATTAAGGAATATGGCCCAGGGCCCACCTTGGATTTTACCACAAATTGCCCATTTGCTCACACAGCAAAACAATCAGATTCTACACAGCCAGCTCAAAACCTTAAGTTTGGCTGCATGGCAAATCACCTAAGCATCCAGCCAGCTCCTCTTCCTCAAGCAGATGTCCTTCAAGGATGCATCTGCCGTCCTTACAAATGGGTTGTCCTGTCGTCAGGCAGCCCTTCGGTCGGCCAGATTCCAAAGTCTGGGTCTGGCCTCGGCTGGTGTCGCACTTCACCCGACGTCATAGCTGCAGTTCTTCGGGTATAAAGGCATCAGCTGACGCCATTTTCCTCAGTCTTTCTTGCCGCGTGGCGCGCGAAGCAGAAGCTGTTCGCAAGTGCCAGTTGGTCAGAACCAGAGATTACTACTACCGAAGACTTCAAAAAAGCTAAGTACCCCGTTGGGGACTCTTTCTTGCCTCAGCCGATGTCAGAAAAAGTGAATAACTGTTTAACTTGTGGGAAACAAATACCTCATAAAGATTTCCACTCTTACTGCTTACCTTGTCTAGGCCCAGACCATGACTTAGCAGCTTGTCTAGCCTGTGCTTCTTTCAACCGGCGGACGCTTAGACGCCGGTCAGAATTTGCTGAGGAGTTTTTCGGCTCCGATTTTTCTTACATTATGCCGTCGGATCCTCCGACTACGCAAATTTCTAAAAAGCGCAAGGAAAAGGACCGACACTCACGGTCCGCGGTTTCGGCCGAAACCGCGGTTAAGCCAACCGCGAGTGTCTCGGTTTCAGCTGAAACCGAGTCCACGGTTCTTCCTTCGGCTGAAAGCATTCCTCCTACCGAGGCCTCATCCAGCATGGTGGAATCGGCTTCTGAAATACCACCCGCTCTTGCAGGTTCACAGGATTTATCTGATACTATCCCCTTGGATATTTCTACCCCTGCACGTGGAGCTGCTAGGCCACCTGCATCTATGTCGATTAAGGCCTTTGCCAGGGCTAAAGCAGCAAAATCTACCAAAACTGTGCCTGCTAAGACCCCCTCACACAGGCCTAGCTCTAGTTCACAAATGCTTAGTCTTGCAGAGGATCTCATTTCTTTGATCCGGGGATCCCAACCTCACCCAGACAGGGCCTCTCACCCACCTCCACAGAAGAGGCCTAGAGCAGAGCCCCCTGAGCCAGTTTCTACAGATAACTCCTCTGATGAATCAGATAATTCTAACCCTCCAGAGGGCCCTTTTTCTCCTTATGAGGACTCTGATGCAGAAGAGTCCATTCCTTCTGCCTCTCCGCCTGAGGAATTTTCCTTTGGGGAAACCTTGCATGCTATGAGGGAACAATTTCAATGGCAGGGCCAGGATTTTACAGACTCTAGGAAAAGGCTTAGAACCTTTCTGCATTTACCAGAGCATAGGCCTTTAGCCATTCCTCCAGTACTTACTGTTGTGGATGATGCATTTAATGATGCTTGTACTGCTCCTGATTCTCTTCCTCCGGCCCCTGCTAAGCCCGATAGATACTACAGGGTTCCGGACACACATTATCATTTGTATAAGGCCCCTCTTGCAGATCCCGAAACTATCTCCCAGGGACCCAAGGCTGTAGCAGCTACCTCTGCCAAAAACCCCCTCCCCTCTGAAAGGGAATCTAGGGCCTTAGAGATGGGGTAAAAAAGTTTACACTTCTGCTACTCTTTCAGCTAGAGCCTTGAACTGTCAATTCCACATGATTCAGTATCAGGAATTTATGTTAGATCAGTTAACTAAAAATCTGTCCTCTGATGAACCATTAGACAAAAAATCTGTTCAGGAAATGGTACATAACATTCAGCAGGTCAGTAATCATTCTTTAAAATGCGGCTATGATGCACTGGAGGCTTCCTTTAGATCAGCCATGACTGGCACAGTGATCAGAAGACATGCATGGTTAAAAGAGCAGTCCTTACCAGACCATGTTAAATCAAAGCTCCTAGATGCTCCCATGGATAAGCTCAATTTGTTTGGCTCCCCTGCACAGCAAGTGCTGAAGAAGGTGGAAGAGAAAGCAAAATCTGTCCAGACAGTCAAGGATTTCTTGCAGGTCCAGCCTCCAAGGTTTAGCAGGAACTGGCCTTCCAAGAATTGGTCCTTTCCAGACACCTCCACAGCTCCGAGAGGCAGAAATAGGCGCTCAAGAGGCAGGGGTCAATCCAAAGGTGCCTACAGGGGACGTCAATGGCAGGCTAACAACCAGCGAGGTACAGCCACAGATCCAGCCGCCACCACTTCCACAGGACAATCACAGTGACTTGGCTCTGGCACCGCCTACCAGGGAACAACTAGAAGCACCCTTAGGCGGGAAGCTAGCCTTATTTTCAGTAAACTGGCATTACATCACAGGAGACAAATGGATTTTACAGACAATAGACCAAGGTTACAGGTTTCACTTCCATACTCTACCAAGGAAGAGAGGAATGCCAAACCTACCTCCAAATCAGAAGACAGAAGCTCTACAACAAATAACTCACTTACTAAGGATGAGAGCTGTAGAAAGGGTACCATCTATGGAAAAAGGGCAAGGATTTTACTCCAGACTCTTCCTGGTACCAAGAAAAGAAAACCAATGGAGACCTATTCTTGACCTGTCCGCTTTAAACACATACCTCATTGTTCCAAAATTCAAAATGCTGACCCTACAGCAGCTTCTTCCCATGCTGGGCAAGGAGTCTTGGCTGGTAACTCTAGATCTCAAGGAGGCATACCTGCATGTCCTCATACGACCAGATTGCAGAAGATACCTCAGATTTCTTGCAGGATCAGAGCATTATCAATTCTCAGCATTGCCCTTTGGCTTATCTACTGTGCCCAGAGTATTCACGAAATGCCTGGCATCAGTAATTGCTCATTGCAGGCTTCAGGGAATTCAAATTTACCCTTACCTGGACGACTGCCTGTTACAAGCGGACAACAAAAACAAATTAACAAAAGATTTGGAAAGGGTCATTCATCTACTACAAGCCCTGGATACACAGTCAATATAAAAAAGTCAAGGCTGATACCATCCCAAAGGATAACCTTCTTGGGTGCAGATCTAGACACATCAAAGCAAATGGCATTCCTGACGGTAGAAAAACAGGAGCGACTTCCTCTCTACTTCATGGCATTAACAAAGCAGAACCAGCTAACAGCAAGAAAAGTCCTGCAAGCCCTCGGTTACATGGCATCCTGCATAATATTGATTCCACATGCCAGACTACATATGAGAAAGTTACAGTGGTACCTAAGGAATTTATGGTCTCAGTTATGGACTCAAGACCAGCTGCACCTACACATAAATCAAAAGGAAATGCTGGCAGTAAAACTGGCAATTCAGGCATTCAGACCATTTCTTCGACAGGGTCAACTGCTGATAAGGACGGACAACACCACAGTTATGTGGTACATCAACAAACAGGGAGGCACACATTCATACCCTCTATGCCGGATGGCAATGGACCTCTGGAATGTGGCCCTGAGCTTCAACATTCAGTTACAAGCAATTTTGTGCCAGGAAAAGAAAATATACTAGCAGACATCCTAAGCAGAACTACCACGGATGCCCACGAATGGATGCTGCATCCGGACATCTTCAAAACCATTACAGGAAATGGGGACTACCAGAAATAGACTTATTTGCATCCCCACTCAATCACCAACTGAAAAAATTCTGCACAAGGACGTACCACCCACTTGCTTGGAAAGTGGACTCCCTATCTTTCAGTTGGAAAAACCTGACAACATATGCATTCCCACCTCTTCTTTTGATGCACAAGGTGCTATTGAAGATCAAAGAAGACCGTCCAAGGATTATCCTGATAGCTCCAGACTGGCCAAGGCAACATTGGTACCCATTACTGAGGAGTATGTCTCGGGAACAAATATGGCCTCTGCCCCTAGTTCCCTTGCTGTTAACACAGAACAACTTCAAAACCCTGCATCCAAACCTGAAAACAGTGCAGCTGGCTGCCTGGAGCATTGCATAAGACCAAATAACCCAGATTTATCTCAAAGGGTTAAAGACATTATCTTGGAGGCTCGCAGACCCTCAACAAGAAAAAAATATTCAGCAAAATGGAAAAGATATCTCATTTGGAATACTGCAAAAGGAGAGAATGTGTCACTGGTAAACATGGCTAACATCCTGGAATACTTGGCAGAGCTCTTCCACAACGGCCTGTCCTATTCTTCCATTAAGATTCATGCATCAGCTATTTCAGCAGAATACAACTTGGATCCTCCAGTCTTCTCACATCCTCTGCTCAGACAGTTTCTGAGAGGAATTAAAAATGTAAAACCACCTAGGAAGCCACCATTGCCAGCATGGGACTTGAACTTTGTGCTAGAAAAGTTGACACTCCCTCCTTTCGAGCCAGCAGCAACAGCAGAATTACAGTACTTATCATGGAAAACTGCTTTCCTGCTAGCAATCACTTCAGCAAGAATGGTATCTGAGCTACAGGCATTAATGGCAGTACAGCCCTTCCTGATCTTCCATCAAGATAGAGTGTCCATGAGAACTAATCCTACTTTTATGCCAAAGGTGGTCTCCAGGGTATCCTTAAATCAAGCTATCCACCTACCTACATTCTTCCCCAACCCACAGAACAGGGGAGAAAGACTGTTGCATACCTTGGATGTACATAGACAATTACGCTACTACCTGGACAGGACCAAGAGCAATAGAAAAACTGACCAGCTACTGGTAGCATATGCAACAGGTATGGAAGGAAAAGCAATTTCAAAACAGACAATCTCTAAGTGGATAGGAAATTGCATTAGATTTTGTTACTCCTACCATGGGAAGAAAACTCCAGAAAACATCAGGCCTCACTCTACAAGGGCTACAACCACTACCACAGCTTTTTTACGAGGAGTGGCTACCAAAGACATTTTAGAGGCTGCTACTTGGAGCTCCGTGCATACATTTGCCAAGCATTATAATTTACCTTTATACTCCAGATCCCGAGCAGGTTTTGCCACTGCTGTTTTGCAAGGGATCTTAACTACACCATAATCTTATTTCTCCCTCCCCAGTTTGGCTATGGTATTCTACCCATTTGTAAGGACTGCAGATGCATCCTTGAAGGACATAGTACAGTTTTGTACCTACCATAAATGTAGATGTCCGATAGGCATGCATCTGCAGTCAGGATTACCCACCCTCCTTCCCTCTGTGGTACTCCTAGGGTATTTGCCCATCTTGTAGCTAGCTGGGGGAATCTATTATGGTGTATTTGTTTGTATATATGTACATACATGCTTATTTTTTGTGTGCTCTCTTCTATTTGGAACCATTTGCATTTATCCAAATTTAGCCTTCCTAGAGGGCACCTGGCATCTGGGGCAAGAAACACTGAGGAAAATGGCGTCGGCTGATGCCTTTATACCTGAAGAACTGCAGCTATGACGTCGGGTGAAGTGCGACACCAGCCGAGGCCAGACCCAGACTTTGGAATCTGGCCGACCGAAGGGCTGCCTGACGACAGGACAACCCATTTGTAAGGACTGCAGATGCATGCCTATCGGACATCTACATTTATGGTAGGTACAAAACTGTACTTTATGGATGTTATTCTGGAAGCTAGGAGGCCCAGCACCAGGAAGGCCTACTCGGACAAATGGAAAAGGTTTTGCGCCTGGAACCAAGTTAAAGGCCAAAATATCCTTCAGCCTCACATGCCTCAGATTCTACAGTATTTAACTGAGATGTTGCACAAAGGACTTTCTTTTTCATCCGTTAAAATCAACGCATCCGCTATTTCAGCCCACTACAACACGGATCCACCCTTATTTTCACATCCACTTCTAAGGCAGTTCCTCAGAGGGGCAAAAAACATTAGGCCTCCCAGGAGAGCACCTACACCAACCTGGGACCTCAACTTTGTTCTGGAAAAACTTACGCTACCTCCCTTTGAACCAGCTTTCTCTGCTGATCTAAAGTTTATATCATGGAAGACTGCCCTGCTGCTAGCAATAACTTCAGCCAGAAGAGTCTCAGAGCTGCAGGCACTAATGGCAGTGGAACATTTCCTCATTTTCCATCAAGACAGAGTTTCTCTACGAACTAATCCTTCCTTCATGCCTAAAGTGGTACCCAGTGTGGCTTTAAATCAAACCATCCACTTACTCACCTTCTTTCCAAATCCACAGAACAAAGGAGAAAGACTCCTGCATTCCTTGGACATTCACAGGCAACTTCGTTACTACTTGGATAAAACTAAGGTTTTCAGAAAATCTGACCAGCTCTTTGTATCCTATGCTGCAGCTTCGCAAGGGAGGGCTATATCAAAACAGACCATTTCCAAATGGATAGGTCATTGCATTCATTTTTGCTATACCCATCATGGAAAACCAGTTCCTGCTACCATAAGGCCCCACTCTACCAGGGCAGCAGCTACATCTACAGCCTTCCTCAGGGGGGTGCCAACCAAGGTGTTTTGGAAGCTGCAACTTGGAGATGTTCATCGTGCATACAGCTGCAGTCATTACAGATTGGTTATCCTGCCGTCAGGCGGGTCCTCGGTCGGCCGAATTCCAAAGTCTAGGTCCGGCGTCAGTTGTCGTCGCTTCCTCCCTGACGTCAGTGCGGCAGGGGTATAAAAGAGGCTGCCGTCGCCATTTTCTTCAGTCTTTCTTGCCGCGCGGTGCCCAAAGCAGAAACAGTTCGCAAGTGCCGGTCGGCCAGCTCCTGAGATTTACGAAAGTATTTCAGCCGAAGTCTTCTTGAAAGCTAAGTACCCCGTTGGGGAAACTTTACTGCCTCACACCAATGTCAGACAAAGTTAATAATTGCATTTCATGTGGGAAGCAAATACCGCATAAGGATTTCCACTCTTACTGTATACCTTGCATAGGCCCAGACCACGCCGTCTCGTCCTGCCATTTTTCTGCTAGATTCAAAAAATGCACTATTAAGCATCGGGCGGAGTTCGCCCTTCACTTTTTTGCCAAAAAAATTAATTATATTATGTCGTCGGATACTCCGACTCCAGTTTTGAGCAAAAAACGCAAAGATAAGGACCTACATACGAAGTCCGCACCACCTACTGATACCACGCTAAGGCCGACTACTGGTTCTCCGGTACTCAGCGAGGCGCCTACGCAGCCCCTGAGTACCGATGACAATGCATTACCGGTGTCTTCAGTACCCGAGGTCGCAGGCTCCTCGGCCCCCATTCCTACTACAGATACCGACACCACTCCTGGCAGGGAAACTCAGAATTTAGACAGGCCTGCCATTTCTCAAGGGGTCTTCAGGCCTTCCTCCTTCTCTATTAAAGCCTTCACTAAATCTAGAACAGCCATGAAAACCAAAAAACAGGTTCCTCAGACACCCTCTCAAGGCACCATGCCTAAAAAACAGATGCTTAAAATGGCTGAGGATTTGATTACTCTTATCAGGGGTTCTCAACCCCCCTCTGACAAAAGGCCCAGATTAGAGGAAGACTACCCTTCCTCAGATCAAGCTTCTATTACCTCAGAACTATCTGAGGACCAGGATTGTGCCTATTCTCCATTCGAAGACTCTGATGCAGAGGAGTCTATTCCCTCGGTCTCCCCCACTGAGGACTTCTCTTTTGGGGAAACCCTGCATACATCGAGGGAACACTTTCACTGGGAAGGCCAAGATTACTCAGATTCCAAGAAAAGGCTCAGGGAATTTCTTCTGCTCCCCCAGCATAGGCCTCTGGCTATCCCTCCTGTTTTAGATATATTGGATGATGTGTACACAGAAGCCAGCCTTAATCCTGATTCTTTGCCTCCAGCTCCTGTTAAACCAGACAGGTATTACCGGGTTCCTGATTCTCACCAATTCCTATATAAAAGCCATACTGCTGACCCAGAAACTATTTCACAGGGTCCCAAGGGAATTAAGGCCTCTACTGCTAAAATCCCATTACCTTCAGAGAGAGATTCCAGATCTTTAGAAAGGTGGGGGAAAAAGGTGTACACCTCGGCCACTTTAACCATGAGGGCATTAAACTGTCAGTTCCATATGTTAAAGTATCAACAGTTTTTGATATCTCAGCTGAAAAGCAAGATGACACAACCAGAACAACCAGATTTAAAAGCGTTGCAGGATTTGTTGCATGGTGCAGAGCAAGTGGGTAAACATACCTTGCAGTGTGGTTTTGATGCTTTAGAGGCCTCATGTAGAGCTGCTGTTACGGGGTCTGTTATACGTAGGCATACTTGGCTCAAAGAGCAAACCTTACCAGATCATGTCAAAGCTAAATTATTAGATGCACCTCTTCAAAAAGATGTATTGTTTGGTGTTAATGCAGAGGAGGTGCTAAAGAAAATGGAGGAAAAAGCGAAATCAATGCAAACAGTGAAAGATTTCCTGCAGGTACAGCCTCCACGTTTCAGCAGAAACTGGCCTTCAAAAAATTGGTCCTTTCCAGCCATGGACAGACCTCAAAGGGGCAGATACAGGCGTCCAAGGGGTAGAGGGCAACCTCAAGGATCTTTCAGAGCCAGACAGTGGCAAGCACCAACCCCAAGAGGTGGAAAAGATAGATCACAGTCTTTTAGAAAACATACACAATGACTTCCCCCTACACCTGCCAAGCAAAGCTTTAATGGCAGCACCTTTGGGCGGAAAACTGACATTATTTTCAAAAAATTGGCATATTGTTACAAAAGACAAATGGATTCTGGACATTATAGACAGAGGCTACAGGTTCCACTTTCACACCCTTCCAAAAATGAGAGGCATGCCAAACCTGCCACAAAATCAAAGGGCAGAGGCACAAAAACAAATTTCAGCTCTCATGGACATGAAAGCAATTCAAGAGGTACCTGCAAAAGAACAAGGCCAAGGGTTTTATTCCAGACTATTCCTGGTACCAAGGAAAGACAAAGATTGGAGACCTATCTTAGACCTATCCATCCTAAACACATACCTACAGGTGCCAAAATTCAAGATGCTCACATTACAGCAGCTTCTTCCCATGCTGGGTAAGGAGTCTTGGCTGGTAACATTGGACCTCAAGGAGGCATACCTGCATGTCCCTATCAGACAAAATTGCAGAAGATACCTCAGATTTCTTGCAGGTTCAACCCATTACCAATTCTCTGCATTGCCCTTTGGCTTATCTACTGCACCCAGAGTGTTTACGAAATGCCTGGCATCGGTAATCACCTTCTGCAGACCACAAGGGATACAAATCTACCCATATCTGGACGACTGCCTGATCCAAGCGGACAGCAAGGACATACTACTGCAGCACCTGGCGTTTGTAATAAAACTGTTGAACTTCCTGGGATACACAGTCAACAAAAAGAAATCAAAACTAATACCCCCTCAGCAAATAATTTTCCTGGGTGCCAGCTTGGATACAACCACCCAGATGGCCTAGCTCACGCCAGACAATCAAGGACAACTGTCTCAATACTTCAGAAAAATGGCAACTTACACCAGGCTAACTGCAAGGAAAGTCCTGCAGGCTCTGGGATTCATGGCATCTTGCATCCTACTAATCCCATGTGCAAAGCTGCATATGAGGAAACTTCAATGGTACCTAATAAACTTATGGTCTCAACACAGCCACAGCTTGGAAGCAATTATACCACTCATTCCATGCCTTCAAAAGGAATTTATGTGGTGGGCTCAAGCTTGCCAAAGAAACACAGGTCTTCCTTTCTGTGTACCTCAAGCAACTCAAATCATCACAACAGACGCCTCAGACTATGCCTGGGGAGCACACATGACAGATAAGTGCATTCAGGGAATATGGGCATGAAAAGAGAAGCTCCTTCACATCAACTAAAAGGAAATGCTAGCCATGCAAAAGGCTATTATGACCTTCAAAGACCTACTGCATCCAGGCCAGCTATTGATAAGGACAGACAACACCACAGTGATGTGGTACATAAACAAACAGGGGGGAACTCATTCATACCCCCTGTGCAGGCAAGCCATGACCCTATGGAACACAGCGCTGGAATTGAAAATTCAACTACAGGCACAATTCCTGCCAGGGAAGGAACACACACTGGCAGACAGTCTAAGCAGAAATATGACAGATCCACACGAATGGAAGTTGCATCCCCAAATTTTCACAAAGATAACTCAGGCATGGGGACAGCCAGACATAGATCTCTTTGCTACCCACAGAAATTGCCAGTTGAAAAGTACCTATCATCCACAGGCCTGGAAAGTGGACGCACTTTCCTTCAATTGGGCAACATTGACAGTCTATGCCTTCCCGCCTCTTCCTCTGCTGCCCAAAGTTCTATTAAAAGCCAGAGCAGAGAGGCCGAAAATTATTCTCATTGCTCCAGACTGGCCAAGGCAACACTGGTATCCGCTCCTGAAGAGCCTGACACATTCCACACCATGGATCCTACCTCTAGTCCCTCTTCTGTTGTCCCAGCACAACTACAAAACTCTTCACAGCCATCTCAAAACTCTAAATCTAGCTGCATGGAGAATTCCTTGATTTCCCAACAGTTTCTCCTCTCCAAGGAGGTGCAGGATGTCATCTTGGAGGCCAGAAGACCTTCTACTAGAAAGGCCTACTCCGCCAAATGGAAACGATTTTGTGCCTGGAATCAAAAGAAGGGACAGAATCCTTGGGTAATAAATATACCTCAAATTTTACAGTACCTAGCTGAGATGTTAAACAATGGACTTTCCTTCTCCTCCATCAAGATCCACGCTTCAGCCATTTCTGCACAATACAACACAGATCCTCCTTTATTCTCTCATCCTCTCTTAAGGCAGTTCCTCAGAGGGGCAAAGAATATAAAACCCCCAAGGAAACTACCAGTCCCTGCTTGGGACCTCAATTTTGTATTGGAAAAGCTGACCCTTCCTCCCTTCGAGCCAGCTTCTTCATCAGAGTTACAGTACTTGTCATGGAAAACAGCCTTTCTTCTGGCTATCACCTCAGCTCGCAGGGTTTCGGAGCTAAAGGCCCTTATGACTGTGCAACCATTCATCATTTTCCATCAGAACAGAGTTTCCTTACGAACCAACCCTACCTTTATGCCAAAAGTAGTATCCAGTGTAGCTTTGAATCAGACTATCCACTTAACTTACCTTTTATCCTAATCCACAAAACAAAGGGGAAAGACTACTTCATTCCTTGGACATTCACAGACAACTTCGTTATTATTTGGACAGGACAAAGCCATTCAGGAAATCTGAGCAACTCTTTGTGTCCTATGCTGCAGGTGCTCAGGGAAAGGCTATTTCCAAACAGACATTTTCAAAATGGATAGCCCACTGCATACGCTTTTGTTACTCATTTCATGGAAAAACTGTGCCTGCATGCATCAGATCCCACTCCACCAGAGCCACAGCTACCTCTGCAGCCTTCCTCAGGGGGGTCCCTACCAAGGATATTTTGGAAGCAGCCACCTGGAGTTTAGTGCACACTTTCTCCAAGCACTATCACCTCCCACTATACTCTAAATCTAGAGCGGGCTTTGCCACAGCAGTCCTGCAGGGCATCCTAGCCCCTCCTAGTTCCACTTTGTGCCTACCACCCTTACTTAGCTTTGGGATTGTACCCATCTGTTATGACTGCAGCTGTATGCACGATGAACATAGTACAGTTTTGTACCTACCATAAATGTAGATGTTCGAGTGCTCATACAGCTGCAGTCCAGGTTTCCCTCCCTCCAACCCCTCTTAGGACAGGCCTTATAACAAACCCTTTTCATATAACCTTTTGGGGTATTCTTTTATGGTGTATTTGCTTGCAGCTACTGTTTTTGATTTATAAACATTGCATTTTTGCATAACATTATGTTTGCCTTCCTTCTGGGGGCACCTGACATCTGGGGCAAGAAAAACTGAAGAAAATGGCGTTGGCTGCCTCTTTTATACCCTTGCCGCACTGACGTCAGGGAGGAAGCGACGACAACCGACGCCGGACCTAGACTTTGGAATTCGGCCGACCGAGGACCCGCCTGACGGCAGGATAACCCATCTGTTATGACTGCAGCTGTATGAGCACTCGAACATCTACATTTATGGTAGGTACAAAACTGTACTTTCAGTACACACCTTCACCAAACACTACCACTTACCACTTTACTCTAAGACTAGAGCTGGCTTCGTCACTGCAGTTCTGCAGGGCCTTCTAGCCTCCTCTAACCCTCTTTGATTCCTCCTCCCATCCTTAGGTTTGGGATTATACCCAAGTGTGATGACTGCTGCAGGGTAACACGATGAACATAGTACCGTTTTGTACCTACCATAAATGTAGATGTTAGAGTGTACACCCTGCTGCAGTCCAGGTTACCCTCCCTCCATCCCCTCTGACCTAACTGACTAAATCTTTAGAATACCTTTCTGATATATTTGCATATAGCTGGAGGGATGTTGTGTTTGTGCTAAATTTCTTAGATTGGTACTAATTACTGAACACCTTTTTGGGGGCACCTGACATCTGGGGCAAGAAAAACTGAAGAAAATGGCGTCGGATGCATTATATATACCCCTGGCGCACTGACGTCAGGGAAGAAGCGACAGCAACCAACGCCGGACCAAGACTTTGGAATTCAGGCCGACTGCGGGACCGCCTGACGACAATATAACCCAAGTGTGATGACTGTAGCAGGGTGTACACTCGAACATCTACATTTATGGTAGGTACAAACTGTACTTTATGTACTCACCATAACGTTGCATCTGAGTACTTGTTCTTCATTTGTCTTCAACCATCCCTCCCTTCATCCCCCGGCCTTTTGCGAACTGCTGATGTCTCCTAAGAGTAATGGAGATCACACCATAAGATGCCCTTTATCCTTGTTGTTTTCTGGTATGGACCAGTCTCTGTTGGGTTGGGTGTTCGGAATGGATTGGGAAGCAAGCTCGATCTGAAGGGAGGAAGGAGTTAGGAGCATTATGGGTAAGGGGAGGAGCTTTGAGCTTGGATCGGATGCTGGATATGCGGCTGAGTCAGATCCAGGAATCCTCAGGTTGAAGACAAATGAAGAACTACTAAGATGGAACGTTATGGTGAGTACATAACTTATTTTTTTATTCCTACCTCCACACTGCTGCATGCAGTAGAAATTTATCCGACTTAAAGTTGGCCATTTCATCTAAGACAAGCTAAAGGAAGGCAGCCTAAGGAAAAGAAAGGCATTTCAGAAAAAATATCCAACTGACCAAAAGGGGAAGCTGGGGGCCCTTAGGATGAAGACACTTCAAGAGAACAGTTGTGACTCTCCCCTCAACCTGCACCTCCCCACCTCTTCATATGTTCATCTCCTTCCCACCATTCCAAAAAAATAAGGGGTCATTTGTGACTATTTCTGAAAGAGTAGAAAGAAATCACCCCAAATTCTTTTGGTCTTAAGAACTGTGAAGCTGGCATACAGTCTTCAGTTCATTTAAGGAAAATAGAAGGCTCTCAGATATTCCCTTAATACCCAGTGGCAGTAAGTATCATATTGAGCCCATCAGTGTGTCATGGAGAGCATCAGATTGGGAGAAAGACACAGGTGTCTGTCTGATTAGTCATAATCGCAACAAAATATGTCCCTTGGAGGCCTATCTTCGACATAGCAAGGCTAAACAAATTTCTACTATTGCCAAAGTTCAAATACTAACTTTGCAGGCCCTAGTGCCTCTCATTCTCCTTTAGGCCTTCATGGTTACCGTATACCCTCAAGATATTTCTCTTAATTTACATCTCAGTTCCAGAGATCCAAAGCAGGAGGTGCCCATTACCAGTTTACTTCCTTGCTCTGGGTCCAGTAATTGCATAGCGTAGGATGAAGAGCATTCACATCTGTCCTTATTTAGAAACTGTGCCATTCAGTTCCCCTCCCAGGATAAGTTATAAGTGGTCCTGCAGTTCATTCTGGTTTGTATAAAGACTCTGAGACACTGCATATGCCCAAACTGCAGGTGATCCCATTCCAGCAGGTTCAGTTCCTGGGAGCCCTGCTGGACTCCACCAGTTAAAAGGGCAGTCCTCCTGTCAGAAAAGGTAGTGGTTTTTGACCACATAATTCACTAGAATCAAATTTTGGACAGGAAATACATGAGGGCATTGTGTTGCAACATGCTACATGGCATCCTCAGTCATTAAGATCTGCTTGGCAGATGTTTGCATAAGAAAACTGCAGTCATACCTACAGAACAGTCTGTGCCAGCATGCCCACTCCCTGCATTATCCTATCCCTTTACTGCTTTGTATTGAGAAAGGGCTGTTATGGTGAATATAAGTAAATCACCATCAGAGGCTCCCTTTCAAGCCAGGCCCGGAAACTGAGATATTTGTTCCAGACTCTTCAGGTGTAGCTTTGGGGGGGCCCACTTAAGGAAACTTAAGAAATGAAGGAACTGGGAACAGTAGTCAGTGGAAGAAGCATGTTAGTGTAAAAGAGATGGCTGTAGTTTTTGTAATAAAAGCATTCAAATCAACTTGGCAGCCAGGGACCTTTATTAATACTTAAGACAATACCTTAGTTATGTGGTTCATCAACAAGCAGGGGGAACCTACTCTGCTTTTGTGGAGACTGGCGGTCACTTGATATCTGGCTTAGGAGTCGTAGCTAACCATTAGGACATTTTACATTCCATTGTAGGAATATGTCCTGGCTGAACTGTTGAGCAGAATAGTAGAAGACTTCATGAGCGGATGTTAAGTAGGGACATATTCCTGGACTTTGTTGACAAGTGGATTATGCCAGAAATAGGGATCCCTATCACAACACCGACACGCCACAAAGCCGACACCCAAAACACCGACACCAAAAGAATGAAAACGCACAAAACTGACAACTCACAAAACCGAACACCATAACACCGACACCCAAAACACCGACGCACAAAACGTAAACTACACATTACACACAACTATACATGCACTAACTGTAACCCAAACCCTAGGTCCGACACTACCGCACACTTACCCTACCCGCAACCTAACTCACTTAACCTGCCACTAAACCTACAGTCTGTCACTATCGCACACTTACCCTACCTGCACCCTAACCCTAACTCACTTAACCCGCCACTAAACCTAAAGTCCGTCACTATCGCACACTTACCCTACCCGCACCTTAACCCTGACTCACTTAACCCACCCTTAAACCTAAACTCCATCACCATCGCACACTTACCTTACCCTAAGTCCGACACTACCGCACACTCACCTTTCCCGCACCCTAACCCTAAATCCCTCACTATCTCACACTTACCTGTCCGCTCCCTAATGCTAAATCCCTCACTACCGCACACTTACCGAGTCGCGCTCACACGTTGCCTATGTCGGTGTTTCGGCTGTCGGGATTTCACCTTGTCGATCATCTGTCTCGTCGGTCTTCTGGATCGGTCTTCTGAGCATCAGTGTTTTGGCGTGTCGATCAAGTCAAGGGGAACCCAGAAATAGACATTTTCATTTCTCCAGAAGACAGACAGTTAATGAAATTTTGCACCAGGATACCAGATTCATGGGCAGCAGAGCCTTCTCAATTGTTTGGGTCTACTTCATCGCTCCATTCCACCTGTTCCTTTTTTCACCATGGTGTTTCAGAAGTTTAGGAGGTCATGGCAAACATGCAGCCATTAGCACCCTTTTGGATGAGCATCATTGGCTTTCTCTTCTAATGAGTATGAAGTGATGGAGTTCATAATACTGCTGAAGTGTGCGGACCTCTTATTTTAGAGCAAGGATTCCTGTCATAAACCTTAACTTGAAGATCTTAAGGTTGATAGCATTAATTATCTAAAAGTCATCTCCTTTAGACACATTTTCCAAAGGCATGTAAACTTGTAAGAAACAGCTTTTAAAAGAAAAAAAAAAAACTTGCATGTTTTCTATATGTATATCAGCTGGCTTGAGCTGAGTCTAGCTTGTTCAGTAATAATGCATTGATTTTCTCAGTTTCTTAACAAATTTGCTATATTTTTCAGTCCTTAAAAGGGAGGGGGTGGTGTAATGGTTACGACATTTGCCTCACAGACACAAGGTACGAAGTTTAATTCTCACAGTGGGTAATTGGCTAGGCTTAAAATAGCCCAGAATGGCAGTTAGCCTTGTACCACCCTATGAACCTAAATGTTGATGTAGAGTCCATTCATGCGCATTTATTTTGAAGCCATGTTCCAGCAAGAAGAAACTACATAGGAGCTTTTCTGTTTCATTATCTGTTTGTGTTATTGTTTAGGCCCAAAATCTGCTGCTGTTAAAGAAAGGTCTGTCATATGAGCTTAAACCTCATTTTTTGGAGTCACATGTACTCATTGCCAGTTATTTTATTACACGACTGCTCCTGATACAGGCAATGCAAAAAGAGAACTTTTGCTAGGAGGCATGTCCCTCTGCACTCCCCAATGTTGTCTCCACACACCCCAGCGTTGTCTCCACACACCCCAGCTCTGTGTGTACGTGTATATAAATATATATGGGTCCCTATCAGTTGATCGAGTTTTCAGAAACTCTAAATTCATATGGTCAAAACCATATGATCAAGTTTTTGAAAACCTGAAGCTTTTGAGTGGAGATGCTGTGCAGTGCGGATCGGGAAATTTACCCTTTTCCTCACTGCAGTGCGATCGGAGTTGGTGTATATAATTTGTAGGGGTGGGTGGGGTACAGGGCGACTTGCCACTCTGCAGAAATGTAAAAAAACGTAGATTTTTGTGTTTTTTTTAATGTTTGAGTTTTCAGAAACTTGATCATATGTTCTCCATTATATAAATTTCAAGTTTCTGAAAATGTGATCATTAGACATAGATGTGTGTGTGTGTGTGTGTGTGTGTGTGTGTGTGTGTGTGTGTGTGTGTGTGTGTGTGTGTGTGTGTGTGTGTGTGTGTGTATATATATATATATATATTGTGTGTGTGTGTGTGTATATGTATATATATATGTGTGTGTGTGTGTGTGTGTTATTTATGTATATATATATATATATATATATATATATATATATATATATATATAATGTATGTGTATAGATATACAGTGGATATAAAAATGTACGCACCCCTGTTAAAATGCCAGGTTTTCATGAAATAACAAAATGAGACCACAATAAATCATTTCAAAACTTTTCCCACCTTTAATGTGACCTGTAACCTGTACAATTCAAGTGAAAAACAAACAAGTCTGTTAGGGGAAAACATAAAAAATAAAAAAGTACAATTAGCTGGTTGCATAAATGTGCACACCTTTAAACTAATACTTTGTTGAAGCACCTTTGATTTAATTACAACGTTCAGTCTTCTTGGGTACATACCTGCCATCAATTAAAGAGACTCTGATTAACCCCAAATGAAGTTAAGCTGCCCTGGTAGGATTTTCCTGACATTTACTCAGTTGCCTACTACAGCAAAAGCCATAGCTGGCAGAGAGCTTACAAAGCATCAAAGGGATCTCATTGTTGAAAGCTATCAGTCAGGAGAAGGGTACAAAAAAATGTCCACAGCATTGGACATACCATGGAACACAGTGAAGACAGTCATCAAAAAGTGGAGAAAATATGGGGCAACAATGACGTTGCAAAGAACTGGACACTCTCCAAAATTGTTGAAAAGGCAAGATGAAAACTGGTCAGGGAGGCTGCCAAGACACCTACAGCAACACTGAAGGAGCTGCAGGAATTTCTGGCAAGTACTAGTTGTGTACTACATGTGACAACAATCCTCCTGAATTCTTCATATGTCTGAGCTATGGGGTAGGGCTGTAAGACAGAATACTTGTCTTACACAGAAAAACATCCAGGCCCGGCTAAAATTTGCAAAACAATACATCAAGTCTCCCAGAAACATGTAGGAAAATGTTTTATGGTCTGATGAGACCAAGGTTGAACTTTTTGGCCACAATTCCAAAAGGTACATTTGGCTCATAAACAACACTTTGCATCACAA